>NC_083325.1:16450587-16750587 GCF_963455315.2 Globicephala melas
AAGTGGTTGTTTTTTTCAAACTAGAACTTTTAGTGGACCAGTGCCCTTCCTTCTCTCAGCACACTGATTATGAGGAAAGAAGCACATGTTAAAATAGTGATGTGATCATTTTACTGAGCAGCTCTTAGCCTGTGTTCTAGGATGGGCACAATGAATACATTTTTTTGGCCTTCATTTAACATGTCGTGTGAGACAGAAATTAACCTTTATTATTTTCAACTACTGAGAGTTTGGAGTTGTTAATTTAGGTACCTCTAAGTAAACAGGGTTGTTACCTAGCCTATCCTGACTGATAAAGTCCACAAAAGATTTTACTCCCCCATAATGACCAAAGTTAGACCTGTTGATTAATTAAATGGGGACTCCAAGATTTAATTTGACTTAGAAAAAATAAAGATGCTCTGAATTATAATTGACCAAACTTTTACTAATGAATAAATGCTTTTTCTGATTAGAAAAACAAAACATAGTGATGGGCACTGCTTTTTGCTGGGGCATGTACATTAATCTAATTGGTAATTGTATTAAGCACAATATTTTTAACCCAGTGTAATAGAACAGATGCAGAAAAGTGATTTTAAGGAGTGAAGTTGCTACACTGTCATTCTCCCCACTGACTTGTTTACAGAAATAAGTGTTCCATCCTCAGATATTTCAGACTGTTTGGTCCACACTAGTAACATGGAAACATGAGTTCTGGAGGTAAATGCCTTAAACCATAATCCTCACTACTGCTTTCCAATTGGCTATATGGCATCTGAGCTAGCCATGGTGGGTCTCTGGAGGACACAATCTATTACATGGCAAGGGTAAACAGGATGTTCTTATTTCTCTGACCCTGATCACTGTGTACCTCTGTTCTTTTCATGTTACTTTCAACTCTGCTATGCAGTCTATAGATCAGGAGTCCCCAACCCCCAGGCCACAGACCGGTTCCAGTCCATGGCCTGTTAGAAGCCAGGCCACACAGTAGGAGGTGGGCGGCGTGGGAGCGAGCTGAAGCTTCACCTGTATTTACAGCCACTCCCCATCGCTCACATTACCGCCTGAGCTCCGCCTCCTGTGAGATCAGAGGCGGCATTAGATTCTCCTAGGAGAGTGAACCCTAATGTGAACAGCACATGCAAGGTATCTAGGTTGCACGCTCCTTATGAGGATTTAACACATGGTGATCTGAGGTGGAGCTGAGGCGGTGATGCTAGCGCTGGGGAGCGGCTGCAAATACAGATGATCATTAGCAGAGAGGTTTAACTGCACAGGGACCATAACAAATCAATTGCTTGCAGACTCATATCAAAACCCTATCGGTGGGCTTCCCTGGTGGCGCAGTGGTTGGGGGTCCGCCTGCCGATGCAGGGGAGACGGGCTCGTGTCCCGGTCCCGGAGGATCCCACATGCCGCAGAGCAGCTGGGCCCGTGAGCCATGGCCACTGAGCTTGCGCGTCCGGAGCCTGTGCTCTGCAACGGGAGAGGCCGCAACAGTGAGAGGCCTGCATACCGCAAAAACCAAACCAAACCAAACCAAAACAAAACAAAAAACAAAAAACAAAACCCTATCAGTGCGTGGCAAGTGAAAAGAAGCTCAGGGCTCCCACTGATTCTGCATTATGGTGAGTTGTATAATTATTTCATTATATATTACAGTGTAATAATAATAGAAATAAGGTGCACAATCAATGTAATGAGCCTGAATCATCCTGAAACCATCCCCCACCCTCATCTATGGAAAAATTGTCTTCCACAAAACTGGTCCCTGGTGCCAAAAATGTTGGGTACTGCTGCTATACATGAATGTTGGATGCTTCCCCAGAATACTAATTGTATGGGATTTTTCAACAGTATGTATAGGGCTCTGATTTTCCATCCCATATCAGTCCAAAGCTTCTGAAAATTTTAATAATTCCTTTAAATTTGTGGGTGTATCCAATGGGACAAAAGTACTAAAAACCGTCAGAAGGTCATGAAGGTTTAACCTATTCCTAAACATTTTACCATAAAGCAAAGTGGTACAGATATAGTCTCCTCTGATGCTTTCCTTACCACCTTTAAAGCAGTTTATGATTGGTATCTATTTATAAATGAGCACTTTGTTTTAAAGTTTACTTCACATGGAAATACAAACAAATCGTAGCCAGCAATAAATTGCAACTATTGTGTATTAGTACTAGTGGGTGAAATTTTGTCAAGATAACTTTTGCTCCTGATTTCTTTCATTATGAAGTGGGTAAAAACAGATTGACAGCATTTATCACAATGTTATTCTCATTTCTCTGA
This sequence comes from Globicephala melas, assembly GCF_963455315.2. Classification (NCBI taxonomy): domain Eukaryota; kingdom Metazoa; phylum Chordata; class Mammalia; order Artiodactyla; family Delphinidae; genus Globicephala; species Globicephala melas. Next base: position 16,452,862 of record NC_083325.1, read on the forward strand.
AAATACCTCCCTTACTCAAGTTACATGCTATATTTTGGTGTTGGGAGTGAAAGAATGGAAAAGGTATTTTTTAAAAAAAAGGATATTCAGAGAATGGGGGCCTGAGAAAAGGCAAAGGAGATTCCAAAATGGATCATTCCCGTTAGAAGTAGGGAGATGGAATTAGAACTACAATAGTAATATTAACTAAACTTATTGTGGTAATCATTTCACAATATATACATATATCAAATCATCATATTGTACATCTAAAACTAATACAATGTTATATGTCAATTATATTTCAATAATAAAAATTAAAAAAAAAACTACAACAGTAAGATCCAGATCCTGAATCTTCATTCTCTGTGTTTAGTTGCTCAATGTTTTATGCAGTGCTCTGTAATTTTAAGACAATACCATGGAGAAGTGAATATTTCACTTCAGGATGACATTCAAAATATATGTGGCATCTGAATATAGGCAGAAAGGCTACCATGGGCTTCACTTCTCAGTTAGAAATATAATTTTTGAGAGTTAAGTGAAAGTTTAGAGTTGACTCCTGTTAACCAAACCCATAAAGGAATGTGCTTAACTAAAGTGCTCATTTATTAATTTCAGATGGGAAATAAAAGAACTTTGAAGATTGGAATTCTTGAGTGAACATACCCCATAAAATTCTATCCCTATAATCATACCTCTGTGAGGCGCAAAAGCATGTATGGTGAGCATAAAATTCAAGGAATGGATTAATTATGCAGTGGCTAAAATTGAAGGTGCCATACATCTTGTATAAAAGGATATTCTCACACTCATGACTGGAATACTCAAAGCATTTTGTCCAGATTGGATAATCTTCTGAACAGTTATGATGAGGCACTGCCATTTTGCATCTCTGTGATTCTTTCCTCTCCTCCCAGGCTTCCAGAGGCCATCGTTCGCTCACTTTCACACTGGCATACTTTTCTGTTTTGGTTATGATTCTGGAAGATATTTATGCCTCTCTAAAGCACCTCTGTTTTAATTTATCTATTGAAGTATAGCTGATTTACAATGCTGCATTAGTTTCAGGTGTACAGCAATGTGATTCAGTTATACATATATTTATATCTGTTCTTTTTCAGATTCTTTTCCTTATAGGTTGTAACAAAATATTGAGTATATTTCCCTGTGCTATACAGTAGGTACTTGTTGGTTACCTATTTTACATATAATAGTGTGTATATGTTAATCCCAAACTCCTAATTTATCTCTCCCCCTTCCCCCTTTCCCTTTTGATAACCATGTTTAGTTTCCATGTCTGTGGGTCTATTTCTGTTTTGTATATAAGTTCATTTGTATCTTTCTTTTTTTTTAGGTTCCACATATAAGTGATATCATGTGATAGTTGTCTTTGTCTGGCTTACTTCACTTAGTATGATAATCTGTAGGTCCATCCATTTTGCTGCAATTAGTATTATTTCATTTTTTATGGCTGAGTAATATTCCATTATATGTATATATAGCATATCTTCTTTATCCATTCATTTGTCGATGAACACTTAGGTTGCTTACATGTCTTGGCTATTGTAAATAGTACTGCAATGAACACTGGGGTGCATGCATCTTTTCGAATAATGGTTTTCTCTGGATATATGCCAAGGATTGTGATTGTAGGATCATATGGTAGCTTTATTTTTATTTTCTCAAGGAACCTCCATACCTTTCTCCATAGATAAAACACCCCTTTATTATTTATATTCTGTTATTTCATGTGTGAATGCCAATATTATTTACCTAATTTATGAATTTGTGGAGTTGCCTCTATTTCCCCATTACTGATAATGGTTTCTTTGTTATTTGGGAGGTGTTACTTTCCAACTCCTGATAGCTCCTTACACACAAGGGATGTTAATTATTTAACACTCCTGGCCTCTCTCTATTCTATCACCCATTCCATTCCAGGTGAGTGCTTTAATAGGTCAGTAAATCTGGGATAAACACTCAATTTTTGGGCATGAGCTGCTGTAGAGAACAGCTATTCTCTTGCTCCTGTATATCATATTTGTAACCTGGGTAAGCCCCCCTGCCTTCAAAATGCTTGTGACTTCATCAGTAATTATCCATAATTATGGGTTTTATTTAGCTGATCCATTTTGCTATCATACTGAACCATATGCTATAATTTAGATTTTATAAGTAATAAAGTGATTTTTGTTTTCTATCTACTTTGCTATTTGTTCTCTTTACCAACTTTTTCAGAACTTGAGTGAGAAAGAGAAATAATATTTATGGTCTGAAGACCCCAAACATTTGCACTACAAGATTATTTGGGAAATATTACCTTAATTTGGTGGTATGGAAAGAAAGCTGGACTGAGTTTTAGGTCTAATTTTCCTACAAATTTAAATGTGATCCTGGAAAACACTTTATTTCTCTGGGAATCAGTCTTTCCTTTGCAACATCAAGTAGTTTAGGATACATGGTTTCTAAGAGGCAATTAGTCCGTGAGTAATTTGTGGTTTTTCATAGATTGATCAATTTTAAGAAACTGTGGTATAGAGGCATATCAATAGCCTTAGTTAGTATCAGGGGCTATATTTCCTCTAGGTCAAGTTAAATGGCCATGCCTTGTCTTTCCATGGATTTATCTGAAATTGATGTCTTCCATTCTTTACCTACTGTGAAAACCCTTTAAGCTTCATGTGTTCTTCCTGTGTTGATTTTCTTTACACTTTAGTCTTCCAATTATACGACCTTCTTATCTTAATAATATTTCTTTTATCCCCATCTCATAGTCACATTCTTGACTATGTCATCACAGTTTCTGAAACCTGATCATTATCTTCCATTCTCACAGCATATTGCTGCAAATATCTTGCTTTAATAAAGACTTAATTTTTATATAATTGTTAAAATTTATACTCCATTTACAGTTATGCAAAATATTGGCTGTATTCCCCGTGTTATACAATACATCCTTGTAGTCTATCTTAACACCTGATAGTTTTTACCTCCTACTCCTCCACCCCTAAATTGCCCCCCCAACTTATAACCACTAGCTTGTTCTCTATATCTGTGAGTATGCTTCTTTTTTTTGTTATAATCACTAGTTTGTTGTATATTTTAGATTCCACATAAGTGATATCATACAGTATTTGTCTTTCTCTGTCTGACTTATTTCAGTTAGCATAATTCCCTCCAAGTCCACCCATGTTGCTGCAAATGACAAAATTTCATTCTTTTTTATGATTGAGCAGTATTCCACTGTGTGTGTATGTATGTGTGTGTATATATATATATATACATACACATCACACCTTCTTTATCTATTCATCTGTTGATGGACACTTAGATTGCTTCCTAAGTTATCTATGGCTGTTATCTCCACTTCCTCCCCATTCCCATAGTAGTTCCAATAGTGAATCAATGCAAATCTGTCAAGTTTCTGTCCTAAACATGCATCCAAACTATTAATATTTTTACCTTCTCTACTACCATTTTATTTCAAGCTATCATCAGTACTCACCTCAATTATAAGAAAAGTCTATCCGAAAATTTTCCCCACATTGCTATCTGAGCTTTTGTCATTATCTACAAGATAGCCAGAATCATCTGCCTTTGAATAAAAGTGTGATCATATTCTTTCCACTTAGTTCCTTTTAGAGTCTTCAGATTGCACTAAAGATAAAATCTAGTAGTTTACATGTAACTATTCAAAGTCATGCAATTATCACACCCATCATCTTCCCAGTATTTTGGCCTCATCTCATGCTGCTCACAGCTTCACTCTCTATGCTTCAACTGTCCTGACTTTCTATGGGTTTCTAAGACCCGCTAAAATCCTTTAGGATCCAGAGCTTTCACACAAGCTTTGTTCTCCCTTGGAATGTTTTTCCCTTGCTTGATCTTTTTCATGCTTCTTATCTTGCCTAAAATGCCACTTCCACAAGGAAGTTTTCCATGAAAACCCTGACTTAGGTCCCTTGTATAGCACCCTGTATTTCCTTTACCTTAGCATATAATAAAAAATAACTTAATATTTACTTGCTAATCATATTATTATTTTCTAACTTATTTATTAGTAGACTATAAGCTTAATATAAGAAAGGATGACATTAGAAGTTTTGACTCCTGTATTCCTGTCACCTTAGACTCAGTCTGTCCTTATTATTACCGAATGAACAAATAAATGAATAAATATGTGGAAAAAGAGGCAGAATCTTTATTTATGAAACATCCTCCATGTGCCTGGCACTTCGTTTGATACATTCTCTAGAAGAAACTAAGATTCAGCACACCTCATAAAATTGTTTAAGATTATCTAATACCTAGTAGAAGAAGAAAGATTTGAACTCAGATAGTTCTGGTTGCAAAGGTAACCTCCAAGTCTAGGGGAATCATCAATTCCTCATAGAAATTGTTTGGACTGTCTCCTAATAAGAGTCCCCAAGTGGCGCCTTCTGCAGTAACTATTCTACATTTCCTTTTTTCTTTTTTCTCTTTTTTTTTTTCTTGGCCATGCTGTGCGGCATGCAGGATCTGGGATCTTGCATGCTGCAAGATCTGATCAGGTATCGAACCTGTGCCCCTTGCATTGAGAGCACAGAGTCTTAACCACTGGACTGCTAGGGAAGTCCCACTGTTCTACATTTCTGTTCCTTAACTGTTGTGGTAACTTCTAAAATTTTTTATGGAACAAATCAGTCATTTTCAGATCCTTCCCTAGACATTTCAGCTCATCTTCCACTGACCTCTCTGCACATTTATATTAATTAATTATAATTAATATAAATTATTATATAATTATAAATATAATTAATTATATTAATAAATGATAGTTTACTTCTTAACCTCTACAAATACTCATTACATGAATCATTGTTTAAGTAAGAATGTCTTACTATATTCTGACATCAAAATCTCTGAAATGAAAGGATAACGTACGAGGGAGATACTGATCTCTTTATGGTCAGTCCATTTCATTGTTTGCCCCACCCAAACTCACAGAGTGTGTAAGAGTTAAAGTCATAATAGACCAGTGCAGAAAATGGCACAGATAATAAAAGAGTCAGTAGAAATAGCTTGCTGTCTTGCTGCTTCTGCTGCAAGGCCTTTAGGAATATTACAGACAATTACTATATATACATGTATGGGCCCTTGTAAATACATCACATGTAAATATTTTTCTGGAAGGCTGGGAGGGCTGAATCAATGTATGACCATTTTTCCTCCTGTCAGAAGCAATATAATTTCTATTATAATTTCCATTTCTCAGCACTGACTGTGGTATCTTTGATCAAACTAATTAGAAATGGTTACACTTTGTACCATGAGTTATATCAAATTTATCAGAAAAAATTATGTATGTGCACACATAGGAAATAAACAGGGATATTAAATATAAAAATATGACATTTATGCCACTGTTTGGAGTGAGAAGGCATTCTAATTAGCGAATATTCTTAAAGTATGAATTTTCTATGTGGATTGCACTATTCAGCTAAAACTACAATTGCTAATAGAACTTGCACACATAGAAGAGGGCAAAAAAATTTTTTTTGAACACTGAAGTCAATCTGTATTTTTTTGTCCACTGTAATGTGTCTTTGCTAGATGTTATGATGAGGAAAATGGGTTTCCGGCATTGAGGAGTTTTTTTAATACACTTTGTGGATGAAGATTACCCTAATTAGCTAGTATTGATATATACAACTAGAATATTTTAATATCTTCAAATATGTGTTAAAGGAAAGAACTGATGAAGTTGTTCAGAGAAAAGATGGAACCTTGTGGCTGGGAGACATATCTACGGAAGAGGTGAAACTCATATGGTTTTGAAAACTGAGTTGAGGAAAGAAGGTAGCAGTAGGAAATATATGTCAGTGAGAGAATGGAATTAGAACCGGAGCTTTACTGCCTGCAACTGAGGACTTATATCATCAAAGATGGAGAGTCTCAGACTCCCATGATGAATAGGCAGTGGACCTAGCGAATATTTTTGAAACCTTTGTGGCAGATCCAAGTCTAGGAGTTGACTGGGATGAGTAAACCAGAAGTGTTGGATGCTGCTGCTGTGGTTTCTCTTGCTGTTGTTGTTATGATTTTAAGAATCCTTATTTAGAAGCAACTTCAGAGTTCAGAATAAAAGGGGCTTTCCCAGTCTTGGCAGTTTCAAAAAGTATTTATGTGATTTATATAACCTATGCGTCCCCAGGCCCTACCAGTCTGTGATACAAATGGAGTCATATTATCATTGTCACCCACACTTCCTACAGAGCTCAGGTTTTGCTGAATCATCTTCATCAGTGAGAGCTAAGGTGCACATCTACCAACATGGCAGCCATTAGCATTCTCATACTGTAACTCTTGGAGTCCATCTCTGTGGCTGTGGCATCTGATGCTCTCTAATGATGGAGAGCACCAACTCTGAATCCTGGCAAGGCTCCATTCACAAGCTATAGCTAAATCTTGGTAACTTGTTCCTGCTGACACCCTTGGTAAACCTATATTGAACTAAACTTAATGCTTGTTCTTTCCTGGAGATCCAGAAGAAAACAATCATATAATTTATCAGCTCTTCAATTTAGAGCCTTCTTACCTCACTTGATGGACATACAAACATGGGATAATAGCTGTTATTTCTCTTGATGCTGGGAGAAAGTATCTCCCCTCCTCACAGAAACTTTCTTATACTTGCTTTTCGCTTACCAAATTGTCTCTGTCAGTCCTGACTTCTCAGTTAATTTACTATTTTTTTGATTGTTGGGCAAAAACAAATATATTATCAGTCATTTGAAACTCAAAGTTCCATAATGTGTCTGCCTTTTAAAAATCTTGTTTTCTTCTGCCCTTTGTCACTCTTCCCACTTTTTTTTTTGTTCAGAAACGCACAATGACTGACCCAAAGCAAGACTTCTTTTTGAGAAAAATTAATCTAAATTGGCAAGAGTTAGCAAAGGTGAAGATATTTGCTATTTGAATTACTGGCAATTAAGCAACTGTATACACAAGTCATATAGGAAAGGCACAGTTATAACTTTTAACCAGTGGGGAGCAATCAAGTGGGAAGCAAATTTATAACACCTTTTATTACATTTTCCTTCTCTTGCCTTCTCACTTCATTTTATGTTTATTTAAACTAAAATGGATTTAGACTACTAATACAAAAAATGCTAAATATGGTGAAAGAATAGAAGTAGTACACAAATATGTGTGTCTGTGTACATATGTGCATATGCATAGCCACACAGGTCCAAATTTCTGTGCAACATTCACTCAGTATAAACTCTTGGAGGAGATGAGATTCAAAACTTTCTTGGAGAAAGTGTTTGTCTAGGTGCTATAGATGGGAGATAAGTCTGTGTATGTAGGATCACTTAGGCTACACAGGTCAGGTATTTCCATAAATAATTGTTACCTGTTAAGGTTCTTGTCCAGATGACAAATGCATACTTTTGGGTTGACCCTTCAGGATTGGTCCTTGTCAAATATGTTGACTTCTAGAAGATTGCTATGTATGTATTTTCTTGACTATATTAAAATAAATAATTGACTAAAAATTACTGACTATAACTGGCACCAGGAAAATAATTTTACCTCCACAGAACCTATGCCTGTTAGATACTATTAGATACCAGAGCAAGCATTAAAACTACTTGAAAAGAAAAAAATTTTTGATGCTAAAATAAAAGTTTTCTTTGATGAATTAATTGTTCTGGGACATTTAGATAGCCATCTGTAACACTAGACCAAAAAAAAAAAAAAAGGCTACTGCATGGTTTGACACAAGTGAACATTTATTTATTGTATAATCGAGGCAAGAAAAACAAGATAAAGGAGTATGTCCCAATATTTTTAAAAACTGGGTTATGAAGAATGAATATCAAGTGCATCTTAAATGCACAGAATTGGATTAATTGTAATCTCATCATTTGTCCATCAATAACCCTTTTGCATTTAGTGATTTTTTATAGTTTAATGTAATGCACTTTAAAAATGCAACCCAGAAACCCATCATTCTACAAGTAAACTAGGAAATGGGCAATAAACTACATCTAATTGTACATCTCTACCCACCTGAGGAATCATAATCTTAAATCTTGTGCTTATCATTCTTTTCCTCTTTAGTTTTATAGCAGCTCTATGTACTATATAGTTGGTTCATCTGCTCTGTACTGACATATTGGTATAGCTTCCATTTTTTCTACTGTGAACAGAGCGCCTGTGAATATTCTTATATATAATTTTTGGTGAAGACATTCAAAGGTAAGAGTGGAATTGGTGAATTGCATGATACGTAGGCATTCACTTTAGGGGATAATGTCAAACTGTTTTCTAAAATGCTTGCTACAATTTACCATCCACTAGCAAAGTATATGAGATTCTGGTCATTCATATTTTCTCCAATACTTGGTATTGTCATGCTTTTAAAAATGTTTGCCAATTAAATAAAGTTGGCATATAAATAAAGTTGGATATAAAGTTGCAGCATACTGTGGTCTTAAATAAAACTTACAAGTTCAGTACCGATATTAAACAATTCTTCATACATTTCTTAGATTTATATACTTGCTATTCTATGAGATCCTTATCTGTTTCTTGTCAACTTTTCTATTGAATTGTGTATGCTTTTCTCATTGTTTTTCAGAAGTTTTTTTCAAAAAAATATATAATCTAAATCAATCAGTTAAATGAATTAGACAAATCATTTCATAGTTCATAACTTTTTGTCTCTTTGTGCTGTTTTTATAAATTTAATTTAATTTATTTTTTTTACACAGCAGGTTCTTACTAGTTATCCATTTTATACATATTAGTGTATATATGTCAATCCCAGTCTGCCAATTCATCACAACACCAACCTCCCCCTGCCACTTTTCCACATTGGTGCCCACACATTTGTTTCCTACGTTGGTGTCTCTATTTCTGCTGTGCAAACTGGTTCATCTGTACCAATTTTCTAGGTTCCACATATATGTGTTAATATACGATATTTGTTTTTCTCTTTCTGACTTACTTTACTCTGTATGACAGTCTCTACATCCATCCACATCTCTACAAATGACCCAATTTCATTCCTTTTTATGGCTGAGTAATATTCCATTGTATATATGTACCACTTCTTCTTTATCAATTCATCTGTTGATGGGCATTTGGGTTGCTTCCATGACCTGGCTATTGCAATGAACTTTGGGGTGCATGAGTCTTTTTGAATTATGGTTTTCTCTGGGTATATGCCCAGTAGTGGGATTGCTTTGTCATATGGTAACTCTATTTTTAGTTTTTTAAGGAATCTGCATACTGTTCTCCATAGTGGCTGTATCAATTTACATTCCCACCAACAGTGCAAGAGGGTTCCCTATTCTCCACACCCTCTCCAGCATTTGTTGTTTGTAGATTTTGTGCTGATGCCCATTCTAACTGGTGTGAGGTGATACTTCATTGTAGTTTTGATTTGCACTTCTCTAAAAATTAGTGATGTTGACCAGCTTTTCATGTGCTTCTTGGCCATCTGTATGTCTTCTGTGGAGAAATGTCTATTTAGGTCTTCTGCCCATTTATGGATTCAGTTGTTTGTTTTTTTAATATTGAGCTGCATGAGCTGTTTATATATCTTGGAGATTAATTGTTTGTCCGTGGATTCATTTGCAAATATTTTCTGATATTCTGAGGGTTTTCTTTTTGTCCTGTTTATGGTTTCCTTTGCTGTGCAAAAGCTTTTAAGTATCATTAGGTCCCATTTGTTTATTTTTGTTTTTATTTCCATTGCTCTAAGAGGTGGATCAAAAAATGTTGTTGTGGTTTATGTCAAAGAGTGTTCTTCCTATGTTTTCCTCTGAGAGTTTTATAGTGTCCAGTCTTACATGTAGGTCTCTAATCCATTTTGAGTTTATTTTTGTGTATTGTGTTAAGGAGTGTTCTAATTTCATTCTTTTACATGCAGCTATCCAGTTTTCCCAGCACCACTTTTTGAAGAGACTGTCTTTTCTCCATTGTATATACTTGTATCCTTTGTCATAGATTAGTTGACCATAGGGGCATGGGTTTATCTCAGGGCTTTCTATCCTGTTCCATTGGTCTATATTTCTGCTTTTGTAACAGTACCATATTGTCTCGATTACTGTAACTTTGTACTATAGTCTGAAGTCAGGGAGTCTGATTTCTCCAGCTCCATTGTTTCCCCTCAAGACTGCTTTGGCAATTCAGTGTCTTTTGTGTCTCCATACAAATTCTAAGATTTTTTTGTTCTAGTTCTGCAAAAAATGCCAAATTTCATAGGGATTGCATTGAATCTGTAGATTGCTTTGGGTAGTATAGTCATTTTCACAATATTGATTCTTCTAATCCAAGAACATGGTATATCTCTCCATCTGTTGGTATCATCTTTAATTTCTTTCATCAGTGTCTTACAGTTTTCTGCATACAGGTCTTTTGTCGCCTTAGGTAGGTTTATTCCTAGGTATTTTATTCTTTTTGTTGCAAAGGTAAATGAGAGTGTTTCCCTAATTTCTCTTTCAGATTTTTCATCATTAATGTATAGGAATGCAAGAGATTTCTGTGCATTAATTTTGTATCCTGCAACTTTACCAAATTCATTGATTAACTCTAGCAGTTTTCTGGTGATATCTTTAGGATTCTCTATGTATAGTATCATGTCATCTACAAACAGTGAATGTTTTACTTCTTTTCCAATTTGTATTTTTTTAATTTCTTTTTCTTCTCTGATTGCCATGGCTAGGACTTCCAAAACTATGTTGAATAATAGTGGCAAGAGTGGGGCTTCCCTGGTGGTGCAGTGGTTGAGAGTCTGCCTGCCGATGCAGGGGACACAGGTTCACGTCCCGGTCTGGGAAGATCCCACATGCCGCGGAGTGGCTGGATCCATGGGCCATGACTGCTGAGCCTGCGCATCCAGAGCCTGTGCTCCACAACGGGAGAGACCACAACAGTGAGAGGCCCACGTACAGCAAAAAAAAAAAAAAAAAAATAGTGGCGAGAGTGGACATCATTGTCTTGTTCCTGATCTTAGAGGAAAGATTTTGCACCATTGAGAATGATGTCTGCTGTCGGTTTGTCATATATGGCCTTTATTATGTTGAGGTAGGTTCCCTCTATGCCCACTTTCTGGAGAGGTTTTTTTTTTTTTTTTTTTTGCGATATGCAGGCCTCTCACTGTTGTGGCCTCTCCCATTGCGGAGCACAGGCTCCGGACACGCAGGCTCAGCGTCCATGGCTCACGGGCCCAGCCGCTCCGCGGCACGTGGGATCTTCCCGGACCGGGGCACGAACCCACGTCCCCTGCATCGGCAGGCGGACTCTCAACCACTGCGCCACCAGGGAAGCCCTCTGGAGAGTTTTAATTGTAAATCTGTGTTGAATTTTGTTGAAAGCTTTTTCTGCATCTATTGAGATGATCATATGGTTTTTATTCTTCAGTTTGTTGATATGGTGTATCACATTGACTGATTGGTGTGTATTGAAGAATCCTTGCATCCCTGGCACAAATCACACTTGATCATGCTGTATGCTCCTTTTAATGTGTTGCTGATTCTGTTTGCTAGTACTTTCTTCAGGATTTTTGCATGTATATTCATCAGTGATATTGGTCTGTAGTTTTCTTTTTCTGTAGTATCTTTGTCTGGTTTTGGTGTCAGGGTGATAGTGGCCTCATAGAATGAGGTTGGGAGTATTCCTTCCTCTGCAACTTTTTGGAAGAGTTTGAGAAGGATGGGTGTTAGCTCTTCTCTAAATGTTTGATAGAATTCACCTGTGAAGCCATCAGGTCCTGGACTTTTGTTGGAAGATTTTTAATCACAGTTTCAATTTCATTACTTGTGATTAGTCTGTTCATAGTTTCTATTTCTTCCTAGTTCAGTCTTGGAAGATTATACCTTTCTAAGAATTTGTCCATTTCTTCCTGGTTGTCCATTGTATTGGCATAGATTTACTTTTAGTAGTCTCTTAGGATGCTCTGTATCTCTGTGTTGTCTGTTGTAACTTCTCCTTTTTCATTTCTAATTTTATTGATTTGAGTCCTCTCCCTCTTTTTCTTGTTGTGTCTGGCTAATGGTTTATCAATTTTGTTTATCTTCTCAAAGAACCAGCTTTAAGTTTTATTGATCTTTGCTATTGTTTTCTTTGTTTCTATTTCATTTATTTCTGCTCTGATTTTTATGATTTATTTCCTTTTGCTAACTTTGGGTTTTGTTTGTTTTCTTTATCTAGTTCCTTCAGGTTTAAGGTTAGATTGTTTATTTGAGATTTTTGTTTCTTGAGGTAGGTTTGTATTGCTATAAACTTCCCTCTTAGAACTACTTTTGCTGCATCCCATATGTTTTGAATCATCATGTTTTCATTGTAATTTTTCTCTAAGTATTTTTTTATTTCCTTTTTGATTTCTTCAGTGATCTCCTGGTTATTTAGTAACATATTGTTCAGCCTCCATGTGTTTATATTTTTTACGTTTCTTTCCCTGTAGTTGATTTCTAATCTCATAACATTGTGGTCAGAAAAAGATGCTTATATGATTTCAATTTTCTTAAATTTACTGATGTTTGATTTGTGACCCAAGGTTTGATCTATCTTGGAGAATGTTTCACGTGCACTTGAGAAGAAAGTGTAATCTGCTGTTTTTTAGATGGAGTGTCCTATAAATTTCAATTAAATCTAACCGGTATATTGTGTAATTTAAAACTTGTGTTTCATTGTTAATTTTCTGTCTGGATGATCTGTCCATTGGTGTAAGTGAGGTGTTAAAGTCCCCCACTATTATTGTGTTACTGTCGAGTTCCTCTTTTATAGCTCTTAGCAGTTGGCTTATGTTTTGAGATGCTTCTATTTTGGGTGCATATATATTTATAATTGTTATATCTTCTTCTTATCTTCTTCTTGGATTGATCCCTTGATCATTACGTAGTGTTCTTGTCTCTTGTTATATTCTTTATTTTAAAGTCTATTTTATCTGATATGAGAATTGCTACTTCAGCTTTCTTTTGATTTCCATTTGTGTGGAATATCTTGTTCCATCCCCTCACTTTCAGTCTGTATGTGTCCCTAGGTCTGAAATGGGTCTCTTGTAGACAGCATATATATGGGTCATGTTTTTGTTTCCATTCAGCAAGCCTGTGTCTTTTGGTTGGAGTATTTAATCCATTCATATTAAAGGTAATTATTGATATGTATGTTCCTATTACCATTTTCTTAATTGCTATGGGTTTGTTTTTGTAGGTCCTTTTCTTCTCTTGTGCTTCCCATTTAGAGAAGTTCTCTTAGCATTTGCTGTAGAGCTGGTTTGGAGGTGCTGAATTCTCTTAGCTTTGCTTGTCTGTAAAGTTTTTGATTTCTCCATCAAATCTGAGTGAGATCCTTGCTGGGAAGAGTAATCTTGGTTGTAGGTTCTTCCCTTTCATCACTTTGAATATATCATGCCACTCCCTTCTGGCTTATAGAGTTTCTGCTGGGACCTCAGCTGTTAACTTTGAGTGTTCCCTTGTTTGTTATTTGTCATTTTTCCCTTGTTGCTTTCAATAATTTTTCCTTGTCTTATTTTTTGTCAATTTGGTTACTATGTGTCTCCATGTGTTTCTCTTTGGGTTTATCCTGTATGGGACTCGCTGTGCTTCCTGGACTTGTGTGGCTATTTCCTTTCCCATGTTAGGGAAGTTTTCAACTATATTCTCATCACATATTTTCTCGGGTCATTTCTCTTTTTCTTCTCCTCTGGGACTGCTATAATGCCAATGTTGTTGCATTTATTGTTGTCCCAGAGGTCTCTTATGCTGTCTTCATCTCTTTTCACTATTTTTTTCTTTATTCTGTTCCATGGCAGTGAATTCCACCATTCTGTCTTCCAGGTCACTTATCCGTTCTTCTGCCTCAGTTATTCTGTTATTAGATTCTGTCTAGTGTATTTTTCATTTCGCTTATTGTATTCTTCATCTCTCTTTGTTCTTTAATTCTTCTACGTGTTTGTTCTTTGATTCTTCTAAGTCTTTGTTAAACATTCCTTGCAACTTCTCGATCTTTGCCTCCATTCTTTCTCTGAGGTCTTGGATCATCTTCACTATCATTATTCTGAATTATTTTTCTGGAAAGTTGCCTATCTCCACTTCATTTAGTTGTTTTTCTGGAGTTTTATCTTGTTCATTCATCTGTGCATAGCCCTCTGCCTTTACACCTTGTCTATCTTTCTGTGAATGTGGTTTCTCTTCCACAGGCTGCAGGTTTGTAGTTCTTCTTGTTTCTGCAATCTGCCCTCTCGTGGATGAGGCTATCTAAGAGGCTTGTGCAAGTTTTCTGATGGGAGGGACTGGTGGTGGGTAGAGCTGGGTGTTGCTCTGGTGGGTGGAGCTCAGTAAAACTTTAATCCACTCTTCTACTGGTAGGTGGGGCTGGGTTCCCTTCCTGCTGGTTGTTTGGCCTGAGGCGACCCAGGCTCTTTGTTGGGCCTAATAGCAGACTCTGGGAGGGCTCATGCTAAGGTGTACTTCCCAGAACTTCTGCTGCCAGTGTCCTTGTACTCATGCTGAGCCACAGCACCCCCCGCCCACCTCTGCAGTAGATTTTCTAAGACCAGCAGGTATGTCTGGTTCAGTCTCCTATGGGGTCACTGCTCCTTCCCCTTGGTCCTGATGTGCACACTAATTTGTGTGTTCCCTCCAAGAGTGGAGTCTTTGTTTCCCCCAGTCCTGTTGAAGTCCTGCAATCAAATCCTGCTAGCCTTAAAAGTCTGATTCTGTAGGAATTCCTCCTTCCATTGTTGGACCCCCAGTTTGGGAAGCCTGATGTGGGGCTCAGAACCTTCAATCCAGTGGGTGGACTTCTGTTGTATAAGTGTTCTCCAGTTTGTGAGTCACCCACCCAGCAGTTATGGGATTTGATTTTATTGTGATTGTGCCTTCCTACCCTCTCACTGCAGCTTCTCCTTTGTCTTTGGATGTGGGGTATCTTTTTTAGTGAGTTCCAGTGTCTTCCTGTCAATGAATGTTCAGCAGTTAGTTGTGATTCTGATGCTCTCACAGGAGGGAGTGAGCGCACGTCACCATCTTGAACCAATCTCTGAGCTTCCATTCTTAAACACCAATCCCCTGTGTCCCTTTCTATCTCCCTCTTTCCCTTGATATATATATATATATATATATATATATATATATATATATATATATATATGTAGTTTCTAGTCCAGTAGACAATTTTTTTTCCCAGAGTGTCTCAAATTACCACCTTCCTATAGATTGCCAAAGTCATTGCCCCTAGCCAGCTCTCTGTGGTGTTTTTGATGAACAAAGTTCTTAGTTTTAATATAGTCAATTGTATCAATCTTTTCCATTGACCCCTTTTTGAGTTTTGTTTAGTAATTCTTTTCATTTACCAATGTCTGAAGTTATTAGCTTATACTTTCTAATAAGAATATGAACATTTTATTTTTAACATATGTCATTGGCAGAATGATACACTTCTCCAAAGTTGTCCATGCCCTTATACCCTGGAATATATTATTATGGCAAAACATATGAACTATGCTATATAGCAAAGAGTTTTTGTAGATGTGATTAAGGTTTTGGACCTTGAGGTGGGGATTATATTTTCCCGGTGGGGCCAAACTGATAACATGAGTTTTTAAGAGTCAACAATTTATGGTCAGAGGGAGATGAATGTGTGAATGTGTGCTGCTTCTGAAATACAGGGAACTTTATGCAAGGAACTGAATTCTACCAGCAACCTGAAAGGAGAGGGGATGGATCCTTACCTAGAGTTTCCAGAAACAAACACAGCCCTTCAGACACCTTGATTTTAACTCAGTGAGACCCATATCAGACTTCTGACCTACAGAACTATAAGATAACATTCTGTGGTGATTTAATCCACTAAGCTTGTGGTAGTTTGTTATGACACCAATAGAAAATGAGCACAATATATGAGTTCCTTGTTTAACAGCTTTATTAAGATACAATTCACATACCATAAAACTCATCTGTTTAAAAGTGTACAATTCAGTGGATGTTAGTATAACCACAGATACATGCAAACTTCACTACAGTAAATTTTTGAACATATTTACCACACAAAAAAGAAACTGCACATATATACAATACCAAATGTAAAATAGATAGCTAGTGGGAAGCAGCCGCATAGCACAGGGAGATCAGCTCATTGCTTTGTGGCCACCTAGAGGGGTAGGGTAGGGAGGGTGGGAGGGAGATGCAAGAGGGAAGGGATATGAGGATATACATATATGTATAGCTGATTCACTTTGTTATACAGCAGAAACTAACACACCATTGTAAAGCAATTATACTCCAATAAAGATGTTAAAAATAAATTAATTAATAAAATAAAATTGTAGTAATTAGAGAAAAAAGAAACTGCAGATGAGTTAGCTATCATCCCACAGTCCTTATTCTTCCAGCTTTAAGCAACCATGAATCTACTTTCTGTCTTTAATTTCTATATGTAAACATTTATTGAGGTAAAATTCACATAGAATTAACCATTTAAAAATAAACAGTTCAATGGCTTTTTGTACATTCAGAATTTTGTGCAATCACCTATTTTTTGTAGTTTAAAAAATTTTTATCACTGCAAATAAAACCCTGTACCATTGAGCAGTGCTCTTCACTTCCCCTCCCTTGGCCCCAGCATCCACCATTGACTTTCTGTTTCTGTGAATTTATCTATTCTGCATATTTCATAAATATAGAATAATATAATATGTGACCTTTTATGTCTGGTTTCTTTCTTTTACCTTAGTGTTTTTGAGGTTTCATCCACATTGTAGCATGTATCAGTACTTAATTTCTTTTCATGGCTTTATAATGTTCCATTATATGTATACAACACAGTTTTTTTTATGCATTCTTCCATTGATAGACATTTGGGCTGTTTTCCTTTTTGACTATTATGAATAATGTTGCTATAACGATTCATGTAAAAGTTTTTCAATGGACATACATTTCCATTTCTTTTAGGTATATACCTAGGAGTAGAATTTCTGGGTCATATGGTATTTCTAGATTTAATTTTTAAAGTAACTGATGAACTGTTTTCTACAGTTTATGAAGCTTGTTACATACAATCACCCAGATGCTATTTCCTTTTACAAAATTATTATAATTACAGCCTCCTAGTAGGTGTGAAACTTTATTTATTGTCATTTTGTCATATCTTACTGTCATTTTTTTTTCTTTTTTTTTTCTTTTTTAACATCTTTATTGAGGTATAATTGCTTTACAATGGTGTGTTAGTTTCTGCTTTATAACAAAGTGAATCAGTTATACATATACATATGTTCCCATATGTCTTCCCTCTTGCGTCTCCCTCCTTCCCACCCTCCCTATCCCACCCCTCCAGGCTGTCACAAAGCACCGAGCCAATATCCCTGTGCCATGCGGCTGCTTCCCACTAGCTATCTACCTTACTACGTTTGTTAGTGTGTATATGTCCATGACTCTCTCTCGCCCTGTCACAGCTCACCCTTCCCCCTCCCCATAACCTCAAGTCCATTCTCCAGTAGGTCTGCGTCTTTATTCCTGTCTTACCCCTACTTACTGTCATTTTGACTTGTATTTCCCTAGTGACTAATGATTAAGAATCTTTTCAAGTACTTACTGGCCATTTGTATACCTTCTTTGGAGAAATGTGTATTTCAGTCCTTTGCCCACTTTTTAAATTGAGT
The DNA here is from genome assembly GCF_963455315.2 of Globicephala melas. Taxonomy (NCBI): domain Eukaryota; kingdom Metazoa; phylum Chordata; class Mammalia; order Artiodactyla; family Delphinidae; genus Globicephala; species Globicephala melas. The sequence goes on from NC_083325.1 coordinate 16,470,497, forward strand.
TGTTTTTTTAATCGTTGACTTGTAAATTTCTTTGTATATTCTGGAAATTATACCATGATCATTTACACTGTTTGCTATCAATGTGTAGGTTGTATTTTCACTTTCCTGATATTGTTCTTTAATACAAAAAATATTTCAGTTTTGATGAAGTGCATTTTATCTTTTATTTTCTTTTGTATACTTTTGGTGTCTTAGCTAAGGATTCATTTTCAAGTCCAAAGTCATGAAGACATAACAATATGCTTTTTTCTAAGACTGTTATAATTTTAGCTCTTATATTTATGTCATTAATCTATTTTGAGTTCATTTTTATGTATGGCAGGAGATAGGAATCCAGCTTTTTTCTTTTGCCTGTGAATTTTAAGTTGTCCCAGCACCACTGTTTAAGATTCTATTTTTTGCCATTGAATAATTTTGAAACCCTTGTCAAAAATAATTTGGCTATAAATGTATAGGTTTATTTCTGGACTGCCAATTCAGTTTAATTGGTATATATGTCTATACATATGTCACTATCACAATGTTTTGATTAACATAGCTTTGTAGTAAGTTTTGAAATAGGTAACTGTGAGTCCTATTCTTTCTTCACAAGATTGTATTGACTGTTATGGGAAGCTTGCAATTCCATATGAATCTTAGAATCAGCTTGTCAATTTCTATGAAGAAGTCTTCTGAAGTTCTGATAGGAATTACCTTGAATCTGGAATAGAGTTTGGAGTATCTATTGGGATGGTTCATTTCATTTTTTCCGTAAGATGGCTGTAGTAGCACTTAGTTGTCTTTAACATTATTCAGAACAATGTTTGTTAGATTGTATATGATAGCTGTCATATCAGCATACATTTTAAAAATGACTTATCAAAATTGTTGAATTTTTGTGTGCCATTTTAATATTGAAGATGGAAGAGAAAACCCAACATTTTCGGCATATTATGCTTTATTATTTCAAGAAAGGTAAAAACTCAACTGAAAGGCGAAAAAAAGATTTGTGCAGTGTATGGAGAAGGTGCTGTGACTGATCAAACATGTCAAACCTGGTTTGGGAAGTTTTGTGCTGGAGATTTTGTTCTGGATGATGCTCCATGGTTGGGTAAAAGAATTGAAGTTGATAGCGATCAAATCGAGAAATTAATTGAGAACAATCAACGTTATACCATGTGGGAAATAACCAACATACTCAAAATGTTCAAATCAAGTGTTGAAAATCATTTGCACCAGCTGGGCTATGTTCATTGCTAAGATGTTTGGGTTCCACATAAGTAAAGTGAAGAAAACCTTCTTGACCATATTTCCATTTCTCTACTGAAATGTAATGAAAATGAACCGTTTATAAAACAAATTGTGGGCCAAAATCCCTGTCCTGCGGTGAGCCACAGCCACCCCTGCCTAAGCAGGAGACCATTCAATATTAGCAGGTATCAGTTCAACAAGGCATTGAACTGATCTCCCTGTGCTATGCAGCTTCTTCCCACTAGAGTCTGTCATAAAGAGTGAACCAAGTGGCTGACAGGGTCATAGGGCTCTGGCTGCATGTCAGGCCTGCACCTCTGAGGTGGGAGAGCTGAGTTAGGACATTGGTCCACGAGACACCTCCCTGCTCCACATAATATCAAATGGCAAAAGCTCTCTCAATGCTAAGGCCCTGCTCTACTCAATGACCAGCAAGCTACAGTGCTGGACACCCTATGCCAAACAAATAGCGAGACAGGAACACAACACCAACTATTAGCAGAGAGGATGACTAAAATCATAATAAGATCACAAACACTACAAAACACACCACTGGACGTGGTCCTACCCACCAGAAACACAAAATCCAGCCTCATCCACCAGAAAAAATTCACCAATACCCTCCACCAGGAAGCCGACACAATCCACCGAACAAAACTTATCCACTGGGGGCAGACACCAAAAACAATGGGAACCACAAACCTACAGCTTGAGAAAAGGAGACCCTTAACACAGTGGGTTAAGCAAAATGAGAAGACAGAGAAACACACAGAAGATGAAGGAGCAAGGTAAAAAACCACCAGACCGAACAAATGAACAGGAAATAGGCAGTATACCTGAAAAATAATTCAGAGTTATGATAGTAAAGATGATCCAAAATTTTGGAAATATAATGGACAAAATAGAAGAAACGTTTAAGAAGGACCTACAAAAACTAAAGAGCAAACAAACAAAGATGAACCACAAAACAAATGAAATTAAAAATTATCTAGAAGGAATCGATAGAAGAATAACTGAGCTAGAAGAATGGATAAGTGACCAGGAAGATAAAATAGTGAAAATAACTACCACAGAGCAAAATAAAGCAAAAAGAATGAAAAGAATTGAAGACAACCTCAGAGACATCTGGGACAACATTAAACGCAACAATATTTGAGTTAAAGGGGTCCCAGAAGAAGAAGAGAAAAAGAAAGGGATAGAAAATATTTGCAGAAATTATAGTTGAAAACTTCCCTAATATGTGAAAGGAAATAGTTAATCAAGTCCAGGAAGCACAGAGAGTCCCATACAGGAAAAATCCAAGCAGAAACATGTCAAGACACATATTAATCAAACTATCAAAAATTAAATACAAAGAAAAAATATTAAAAGTAGCAAAGGAAAAACAACAAATAATATACAAGGGAATCCCCATAAGGCTAACAGATGATCTTTCAGTAGAAACTCTTCAAGACAGAGGGTGTGGCAGGACATATTTAAAGTGATGAAAGGGAAAAACCTACAACCAAGATTACTCTATCCAACAAGGATTTCATTCAGATTCAGCAAAGAAAATACAATATTTACAGACAAGCAAAAGCTAAGAGAATTCAGCACCACCAAACCAGCTTTACAACAAATGCTAAAGGAACTTCTCTAGTCAGGAAACACAAGAGAAGGAAAAGACCTACAATAATAAACCCAAAACAATTAAGAATGATAATAGGAACATACATATCGATAATTACCTTAAATGTAAATGGACTAAATGCTCCAACCAAAAGACATAGACTAGCTGAATGGATACAAAATCAAGACCCATTTATATGTTGTCTACAAGAGACCCACTTCAGACCTAGGGAAACATACAGACTGAAAATGAGGGGATGGAAAAAGATTTCCATGCAAATGGAAATCAAAAGAAAGCTGGAGTAGCAATTCTCATATCAGACACAGTAGACTTTAAGATAAAGACTATTACAAGAGACAGAGAATGACACTACATATTGATCAAGGGATCAATCCAAGAAGAAGATATAAAAATTGTAAATATTTATGCTCCCAACATAGGAGCACCTCAATATATAAGGCAAATGTTAACAGCCATAAGAGGGGAAATTGACCGTAACAAAATCATAGTAGGGAACTTTAACACCCCACTTTCACCAATGGAAGGATCATCAAAAATGAAAATAAATAAGGAAACACAAGCTTTAAATGGTATATTAAACAAGATGGACTTAATTGATATTTATAGGACATTCCATCTAAAAGCAACAGAATACACTTTCTTCGCAAGTGCTCATGGAACATTCTCCAGGATAGATCACATCTTGGGTTACAAAGCAAGGCTTTGTAAATTTAAGAGGATGGAAATCATAACAAGTATCTTTTTCTACCACAACACTCTGAGACTAGATATAAATTAAAGGAAAAAAATCTGTAAAAAATACAAACACATGGAGGTTAAACAGTACACTACTTAACAACCTAGAGATCATGGAAGGAATCAAAGAGGAAATCAAGAAATACCTAGAAACAAATGACAATGAAAACATGATGTGCCAAAACCTATGGGATGCAACAAAAGCAGTTCTAAGAAGGAAGTTTAGAGCAATACAATCCTACCTCAAGAAACACCTCAAATAAAAAACCTAACCTTACACCTAAAGCAATTAGAGAAAGGAGAACAACAACAACAACAAAAAAACAAATTTAACAGAAGGAAACAAATCACAAAGACCAGATCAGAAATAAATGAAAAAGGAATGAAGGAAATGATAGCAAAGATCAATATAAGTAAAAGCTGGTTCTTTGAGAAGATAAACAAAATTGATAATCCATTAGCTAGAGTCATCAAGAAAAAAAGGGAGAAGACTCAAATCAGTAGAATTAGAAATGAGAAAGGAGAAGTAACAACTGACACTGAAGAAATACAAAGGATGATGAGATATTACTACAAGCAATACCATGCCAATAAAATGGACAACCTGGAAGAAATGGACAAATACTTAGAAAAGCACAACTTTCAGAGACTGAACCAGGAAGAAACAGAAAATATGAACAGACCAATCACAAGCATTGAAATTGAGACTGTGATTAAAAATTTTCCAACAAACAAAAGCTGAGGACCAGATGGCTTCACAGGCGAATTCTAACAAACATTTAGAGAAGAGTTAACACCTATCATTCTCAAAATCTTCCAAAATATAGCAGAGGGAGGAACACTCCCAAACTCATTCTATGAGGCCACCATCACCCTGATAACAAAACCAGACAAAGAGGTCACAGAAAAAGAAAACTAAAGGCCAATCTCACTGATGAACATAGATGCAAAAATCCTCAACAAAATACTAGCTAACAGAATCCAACAGCACATTAAAAGGATCATACACCATGATGAAATGGGGTTTATCCCAAGAATGCAAGGATTCCTCAGTATATGCAAATCAATCAATGTGATAAATCATATTAACAAATTGAAGGAGAAAAACCATATGATCATCTCAATAGATGCAGAAAAAGCATGTGAAAACATTCAACCCCCATTTATGATAAAAATACCCTACAGAAAGTAGGCATAGAGGGAACTCACCTCAACATAATAAAGGCCATAGGTGACAAACCCACAGCCAACATCTTTCTCAATTGTGAAAAACTAAAACCATTTTCACTAAGATCAGTAACAAGACAAGCTTTTCCACTCTCACCACTGTTATTCAACATAGTTTTGGAAGTTTTAGCCATAGCAATCAGAGAAGAAAAAGAAATAAAAGGAATCCAAACAAGAAAAGAAGTAAAGCTGTCACTGTTTGCAGATGACATGCTACTATACATAGAGTATTCTAAAGATGCTACCAGAAAACTGCTAGAGCTAATCAATGAATTTGGTAAAATTTTAGGATACAAAATAATACAGAAATGTCTTGCATTCCTATACACTACCAATGAAATATCTGAAAGATAAATTAAGGAAACACTCCCATTCACCACTGCAACAAAAAGAATAAAATATCTAGGAATAAACCTACCTAAGGAGACAAAAGACCTGTATGCAGAAAACTATATGACACTGATGAAAGAAATTAAAGATGATACAAACAGATGGAAAGATACACCATGTTCTGAGATTGAAAGAATCAACGTTGTGAAAATGACTATACTACCAAAAACAACCTACAGATTCAATGCAATCCCTATCAAATTACCAATGGCATTTTTCGCAGAACTAAAACAAAAAAATTCTCAATTTCTATGGAAACACAAAAGACCCTGAATAGCCAAAGCAGTCTTGAGAAAGAAAAACGGAGCTGGAGTAATCAGGCTCTCAGACTTGAGACTCTACTACAAAGCTAAAGTAATCAAGACAGTATGGTACTGGCACAAAAACAGAAATATAGATCAATGGAACAGGATAGATAGCCCAGAGAAAAGCCCATGCACATATGGTCACCTTACTTTTGATAAAGGAGGCAAGAATATACAATGGAGAACAGACAGCCTCTTCAATAAGTAGTGCTGGGAAAACTGGATAGCTACATGTAAAAGAATGAAATTAGAACACTCCCTAACACCATTCACAAAGATAAACTCAAAATGGATTAAAGACCTAAATATAAGGCCAGACACTATAGAACTCTTAGAGGAAAACATAGGCAGAATACTCTATGACATAAATCACAGCAAGATCCTTTTTGACCCACCTCCTAAAGAAATGGAAATAAAAACAAAAATAAACAAATGGGACCTAACGAAATTTCAAAGCTTTTGCACAGCAAAGGAAAACATGAAGAAGATGAACAGACAATGCTCAGAATAGGAGAAAATGTTTGTAAATGAAGCAACTGACAAAGGATTAATGTCCAAAATTTATAAGAAGTGCATGCAGCTCAATATCAGTAAATCAAAAAACCCAATCCAAAAATGGGCAGAAGACCTAAATAGACATTTCTCTCAAGAAGATATACAGATTGCCAACAAACACATGAAAGGATGATCAACATCACTAATCATTAGAGAAAAGCAAATCAAAACTACAATGAGGTATCACCTCACACCAGTCAGAATGGCCATCATGAAAAAAATATACAAACAATAAATTCTGGAGAGGGTGTGGAGAAAAAGGAATACTCTTGCACTGCTGGTGGGAATGTGAATTGGTTCAGCCATTATGGAGAATAGTATGGAGGTTCCTTAAAAAACTACAAATAGAACTACCATATGACCCAGCAATCCCACTACTGGGCATATACCCTGAGAAAATCAAAATTCAAAAAGAGTCTTGTACCAAAATGTTCATTGCAGCTCTATTTACAATAGCCCGGAGATGGAAGCAACCTAAGTGCCCATCATCGGATGAATGGATAAAGAAGATGTGGCACATATATACAATGGAATATTACTCAGCCATAATAAGAAACGAAATTGAGCTATTTGTAATGAGGTGGATAGACCTAGAGTCTGTCATACAAAGTGAAGTAAGTCAGAAAGAAAAAGACAAATACCATATGCTAACACATATATATGGAATTTAAGAAAAAAAAAATGTCATGAAGAACCTAGGGGTAAGACAGGAATAAAGACACAGACTTACTGGAGAACGGACTTGAGGATATGGGGAGGGGGAAGGGTGAGCTGTGACAGGGTGAGAAAGAGGCATGGACATATATACACTAACAAATGAAAGGTAGGTAGCTAGTGGGAAGCAGCCGCATGGCACAGGGATATCGACTTGGTGCTTTGTGACCGCCTGGAGGGGTGGGATAGGGAAGGTGGGAGGGAGGGAGACGCAAGAGGGAAGAGATATGGGAACATATGTATATGTATAACTGATTCACTTTGTTATAAAGCAGAAACTAACACATCATTGTAAAGCAAGTATACTCCAATAAAGATGAAAAAAAAAAAGAACAAAAAAACCCATAAAAAACCAAATTGTGACGGTCAATGAAAAGTGGATACTGTACAATAATGTGGGACAGAAGAGATCATGGGGCAGTCGAAATGACCACCACTAACCTCAACAAAGGCCAGAGTCTTCATCCAAAGAAGGTGATGTTGTATATATGGTGGGATTGGAAGGGAGTCCTCTCTTATGAGCTCCTTCTGGAAAACCAAATGATGAATTCCAGCAAGCACTGCTCCCAATTAGACCAACTGAAAGCAGCACTAGAGAAGTGTCGAGAATTAAGCAACAGAACACATAATCTTCCATTAGGATAATGCAATACTACATGTTTCTTTAATGACCAGGAAAAAACTGTTGCAGCTTGGCTGGGAAGATCTGATTCATCCACCATACTAACCAGACATTGCGTGTTTGGATTTCTGCTATATTCACCAGACATTCCATCTTTGGATTTCCATTTATTTTGGTCTTTACAAAATTCTTTTAATGGCAAAAAATCAATTCCCTGGAAGATTGTAAAAGGCACCTGGAACAGTTCTTTGCTCAGAAAAGGTAAAAAGTTTTGGGAAGATGGAATTATGAAGTTGCCTGAAAAATTGCAGAAGGTAGTGGAACAAAAGGGTGAATACGTTGTTCAATAAAGCTCTTGGGGAAAATGAAAAATGTATCTTTTACTTTTACTTAAAAACTGAAAGCACTTTTTGACCAACCCAATACTTCTCAGCAATATTAAGTCTTCTGATCCATGAGCATGGGATGTTTTCCCCTCAATGTTTTCATTCATCTTTAATTTCTTTCAACAGTGTTTTATAGTTTGCAGCGTATTAGTTTTGTACTTCTTTTGTTAAATTCATTCCTAAGTACTTTATTCTTGTTCATGCATAATTACTTCTATCTATGTCCTTGCCTTTTTTTGTGTGTATATGGATTCACATTGCCATATGGGGTTAATATCTTTCAGGCTGAAGAACTTCTTATCTTGAATGAGGTCTACTATCTTCAGATTATCTCAGTTTTTCAAAATTTGGAAACGTCTTTTCAGTTTTGAAAGATAGCTTTGTTGGATATAGAGTTTATAGTAGTCAACAATATTTTTCTTTGAGCACCTTGAATATGTTATCCACCTGCCATCTGGCATCTATTGCTGAGAAGCCAACTATTAATCTCAAAGACATTTTTGTCCTTGACTTTCATCATTTTTACTAGGATATATCTGTCTGTGAATCTCTCTGCATTTAGTTTTTTGGAGTTTATTGAACTTCCTGGTTGCGTAGATTATGTTCAACAAATCTGAGAAGTTTTCAGCCATTGTTTCTTCAAGTATTGTTTCTGTTCTTTTCTGTCTTTTTATTTCTTCTAGAATTTACATTATACACATGGTGTCTATAATGGTGGCTCTCATTATTTTTCTTTATTCTTTATGTTCTTTGATATACACTGAGTGTGGTTTTCACTTTCTTTTATTTTTTAACTTGAAAATATACATTAAAATTTCTATCTCTATTGATATTCTCTATGATGTGACATTGTCATGTTACCTTTTTTACATCTTTAAACATGGTTTACTTATTTTTTTGAACACATTTATAAAGGTTACTTTCAAGTCTTTTTCTCTTTAATCTGACATCTGGTTTCTTCTACTGGCAGCTATTGTTGCCTGCTTTTTTTTTCTGATGTGTGGGTCTTACATTCCAGTTTTCTTTCATGTCTCATAATTTTTTGTTAGAAAGTCAATATTTTAAATAATATAGTGTAGCAACTTTGGATATTGCCCTCCCACCCTGCCTCAGTCCTGTTAGTGTTATTTTCTTGAGGTGTTACTGCTGACACTAAAAACTGTGTTAGAAGAAAAAGTAAGTGACAGAGATATAGAGAATAATCAAATAGACTGCTAAGAATGAGAAAGCCAGTAGATCAAGATTGTTTATTAACTTCTATTGCAAGAAATCTCATGCTTATTGCAGCTGAGCCATATTATTGTTTGGTCCCCACTTAGAATGCTTTTCCATTTTTTAGCATGAGTTTATTCGTTTTTTAAGCAGTGTTTATTTTTTATTTTTATTCATTGACTCCTTATGTTACAGGCATTATAGAAAGAATCCTATATAAATTATCCAACAATTTTCACAAGAGCAATTTAAAATACATGTTATCACACCTTTTATGAGTGAGAACATTTTGTTTCAAAGAGATTAAATGGCTTGTTCAGGAGTACATGCTAGTAAGTAGCAGAGCCAGGATCCCATCTCAGATATGTCTGATACTAAAGCTTCGGCTCTGAATAACTATTGTATTCTTCTCCTTGTTGGCTAAGCTACAAGTAAATCTCTTTGCTATGGACATTTCAGTCATAGACTCTGAGATACCAGTAACTAGCTGGGGGTCAGAGTTTGCTGAACACTAGGATATGGGAACATTTGAATTTATTTGCTGAAATTCAAAGTAGCCATACATATTCACTACTGAATCAGATGGTTATCAAATGTGACACTGTTTAGGCAGTTAGCATGATTCTATCCTTCTTTCTGGTGTGGAAGACGGTTCATAATCTTTTGCTGACACCTCTCAGGCCTCACTCCTCGATCCTCAACCCATCCTCCCAGTCCTCCCCAAAAGCTCCAGCATGGCCAATGATCCATCCAGGTGTAGTCATTTTCCTAAGAAGCATTTTTGTTTTGCTTTGTCATGAATTTATACATCTGTTGTCACTTGATGAGTTGGTCTAGTTAAGAGAAACTGATTTTTTTAAAATTTCTAAGTAAGATTCATATTAAAAAATTCATTTATAACTTTATCTCATCTGTACCTCTCTGACCCTGACTTTTCTCTGCCCCTAAAATGTGTTACCCCTGTTGTAACACCTATGGTTCTATTCAGAACAGTGGGAAAAGGGAAAAAATAAAAGTAAAGGGAGAGGAGGGAAAAATTAATATATATTATATAATATATAATTTAAATATATAATATATATTGCTTTTACTATTTGGTGCATTTAAGTTTATGAAAGGAAGACATATATACTATAATAATGTGTTAGTAATATAATTATATATATACTGATATATATATATATATATCAGTATATATGAAATATACTATATATATGTATTAGTTTTCCTTTCACAAACTTAAATGCACTGAATAGTAAAATCAAAATATATAAAGCAACTTGGCACAGTTACTATCTATCTATCTATCTACCTATCTATCTATCTATCTATCTATCTACCTAATCTCCTTATCCTGGCTCCTTATGGTAGAGAATAGTATTTACAAGTCAAGATATGGGCATGAGGTATGCTGAGTACTATTGGGATGTTCTTTCTCTTAGATCTTTTCAATGGCTGGAGCTAAGAAATAGATGAGTGTGTATGTATTTATGCATGTTCTTATATATGCATGTATATGCACAAATAGAAAACCATGAGATCAACACCAATAACTTCAGTTTCTATCCAACACCATAGGGCTGATTCTAGCTTTCTGTCTTTCCTTATTTCGAACTCCCTTCTCTCACAGTTAAAAACCTAACTCTAATTATCCTCACCATGTTTACTAACTTGATCAAGTTTCCCAGTATATAACCAATCCCCTTGTACTGCTATTGATACCTACTGTGAGGACATCCTCCTACTCAGCTTGGACTTTGCTAAACCACTGTGGGGTCACTGAACTTCTCCACACCACCACGGTCAATTTCAATGGTTGCTCTTCCCATCCTGCTTGGACTCTAACACTTGGACCATGCAGTTGCTCTTGTCACTCCACTCAGGCTTTTAACTCCTCACTTGACCACTATCTTTACTCCTCCAACACCATGAATTCCTAGCTTGCGTGTTCCTCTCTTATGTGTCCTTGACTAAATTATCCTGGAAGAAATGAAGGAAGGAAGGAAGGAAGGAAAGAAGGAAGGAAGGAAGGAAGGAAAGAAGGAAGGAAGGAAGGAAGGAAGGAAGGGAGGAAGGGAGGAAAAGGGAGCAAACTTAATTCAGCAAAGTGTGATAAAAATACATCTAATCAAGTTGAGTTCAACCAAGGACAACAAAGATGTTTTCACATTCTAAACTGTTAATGTAATTCAATACATTACAAGCTTAAAGGAGAAATAATTATGATCATTTCAAAAGATGCAAAAAGCATTTGATAAAATTCAATACCCCTTTTTAGATAAAACTTCGAGAAGTATTAATGAGACATTTTCTTAACCTGAAGTAGCAAACCAGTAACATTCCTCAACAAATATCATAATTAATAATGGAATATTACAAAAATTTTCTTAATGATCAGGCAAAAAACAATGAAGCCCAAAGTTGTTGCTTCTGTTCATCATTTTACATTTTCTAGAATGTGAAATAACAAAGTAAAAGGAGATGAATATTTAAGGATTAAAAAGTAAAAGATAAAACTGTCATTCAAGATTTTATTTTTATCTAAATAGAATCACTAGAAAATGTTCAGTCAGATAATGACAGTTATTATGAGAGTACAGCAAGTGTGCTGGATATAGAATCAATATATGAAAATCAATGTATTACTTTATATCAGGAACAAATAGTAATTTAAATTTGCAAAAAATATAATTTCAAAACAAGTAACATGAAACCTTATCTAATAAAATTTACCTTTATGGGAAAATATTTTATTTAAGAACCTCTAAGCATGATCTAAACAGTTGGAAATATATGCTATATATGATAGAAAAGACTTTTCTACTGTCAAGTTATCTATTCTCCATTAATTGAACTATGAGCTAACTACAATTTGAATAAAAATCCCAACAAGATTTTTCATGGAACTTGAAAGGTGATTCTAAAATTTTCTTGGGAGAGCAGAAGACCAAGTCTATCTAAGATAATTTTGAAGAGGAATATAAAAGGATAATGCTTTCCTTACAAGTTATACAGATTTATTTAAATGCCAAATATTTAAGAAGGGTAACGTATCTGCATTATTAAGTATAAAGATATATTAAAATGCTGAGATATTTAAAATTATTAAAGATGATCCAGTGGAATAGAACAGGAAGTCCCCCAAATGTATAGTATCCTTTGAAGCATAGAATTTTAAAATTTTGGTAATGCACAATATATTTAATTTTTTCCCCTTGGGTTTTTGGTGTCACATCTAGGAAACCATAACCAAACATAAGGGCGTGAAGATTAACCACTATGTTTTCTTTTCTTCTAGGAGTTTTATAGTTTTAACTCTTACATTTAGGTCTTTGATCCATTTTGAGTTAATGTTCACATATGGTGCAAGGTAAAGATCCAATTTCATTATTTTGCATGTGGCTGTCCAGTTGTCCCAGCACAATTTGTTGAAAAGACTGCTATTTTCCCATTAAATTGTTCTGGTACCTTTATCAAAAATTACTTGACCATAAATACCTGGTTTTATTTCTGGACAAAGAGACAAATTAAATTGTTTAGTTATTGGTTCCTTCAGTGTGAAATCAATATAGCTTGGAGAGTTCCTTAAAAACTTACATTTCTTACAATTTTGTACCTATAAGAGCTTTTATTTTCTGAGACACTAGTACTGCCCTTATTATGCCTACATTATTTTATTTACTCCTCAGAGTAACCCTAAGAAATGGGTATTGTTTTATGATCACTGTTGATGAGACAGAGAATATAATGAGTCATAGCAAACACTTAGGGGTCATACCACCTTGGTTGAATTCTGACTTTACCATCACCTTTGTAGCATGGCCAAAGCACTTAAGTTCTTGGTATTTCAGTTTCCTCATTTGTAAAATAACACATAACTCATAGGATTGGTGTGAAGATTAAGTAATTTAATATACATAAAACACTTAAATTAGTCCTTGGCTCAAAGAGTTATATAAATGTTATAATTATTTCAAATATAGGAAGACTTGGATACATAAATTTAGGCCATTTGCTTCAGGTAATTAAGTGAGAAATTGATGTATTTTATATAGCAAATGAGTTCTGTGCTTTTGCTTCTGACCATTCTGCTTTCTGCCTCTCATGATGTTTATTTAGATGATTTTTTTATTGTTTTACAGGTGATTGACGATGCCTATTAAAATTTCCCAGGTGACAAGGGTTTAAATTTAAATAGAATTTTGGAAAAGTGATCTTCATTTGTCCATGTGTTAGTTTGGTCTCCAAATTGTCTTCTGAGGAATCTTTTGGTCCTGCCCATAGGTACTTTGTTAGCTAACTTGTGTCGAGGTGAGGTGTGATCCATTCATTTATGTCATTGTCAGACTGTAATTTTATAACCTACTACATGGATGACTCTTATTGTGTTAACCTGTTTTTATCTAACTGATAACATATAATACAGGTTTTCCCCGATATCTGAAAGTAGAGCATTCCTATGAAATATTTTGTTAGATGAAATGATGTAAACCTTAGGACACATCTTGCTATTAGATGAACAAAATAAATCGAGGTAAAACACAGATGCTCACAGTTCAAAGCTATGGCAGCCTGATGCTGAGATGCTGACTGTAGTTCCCAGGGAAGGAACTTGGCTGTGCCACTCATGCTGCTTGGGGTACGAGTTGCCTCTATAAAGGCTTGCTGCAAAACAAATGCTGAAGCTCTTTTTACTTTTTGACTTTTTTCCTGAAAGAGAAAATCCTCTTCTGATTCCTTTTGGTTAGCAAAAACAAGTATTAATGTAGGTCTTTAACAAAAGCAAAGTGGTATAAAGCAAACTTTCAAAAAGCAAGGGAAGTCTGTACCTGCATGTTAAGTTTTATACAGATAGTGTATACTCAAATCTTAAGTCTTTACTGTTTACCAAAAGCTTTGGGTCAAAAGAGTTCCTGAGAAACATTCAGTCCATCCATTCCTACAGATGTTTATTAATTGTAATATTAATTGTAATTGTAAAATGTATTATTAATTGAAGTCAGATCATCAGAGGACTGTGCCTCTGGTTTGCATTATCATGTCCCCTTATAAAACCATTTAAAATAGATTTAATTTTGGAATTATGAAAATAAGTTAAGTTGAGGACATATAAGTAATAGTTCTACAAATTCTGTTTTATATATATTATATATATAAAGGATTTTATTCAACACAACACATGTATTAAATTTGTGACATGTGTCATATATTCTACTAAGCTCTGGATATGCAAAAACAGCCAAGGCATGATCTTACCTCTGAAGGACTCATGGATTTGCAAGGACAGAGTAAACAAATAAGTGCATAAAACTGTTATAGCTGACATGACCACATTATATATCGACAACAGCAAGGTAAAATGAATCAAGAGTTCAATTTCATCTGAAAGGTCTGGAAGGGCTTCATGGCAAAAGGGAAGACATAAAGATAGTAAAGGGAGTAGGTTCATCTTTCTAAAAGGCTTGGATGCAGAAGGAAAGTGATAAGGTGGTGTCATATTGAGGGAAGGGTCAAGTTTTCTTTTATTTGTTTTGGTTTGTGTTTAATGGGTAAGATTTGAAAAGGCTTTAAAGAATGGGGAGAAAACCATTTAAAAGAGAAATACCTGCTTGCTTACCATCTCTCACCCCCTAGATTGGAGGTGGCCATAAATATGGCAAGCTCACATTCCTGGTGCAAGTTGCTAGTGCCAGAGGGAGCAATATGGTCCTTATTCTCAAGTAATTATGGAAATGTTTTTAATCTGTCCGGTGGCTTCCAGAAATACTGGTGAAAGGGCTTGGCTTTATTTAACATAACTTGGAGCATTCTAGGGACCAAGGCCACTTCCTGGATGGCATTTGCTGAGTTTCTAAACATGATAGTATTGACCATAGCACTATGGGAGAAGTCTAGACAAGCAATAGGCAATTTGGGAAGTTTGGGAAGAAAGAAGTTAGGAAAGGGGAATAAAGGCTTTTTAAAAGTTCCTGTGTCCATTGAGGAATCAAGGACACATACATGAGCAGAGCTGGATATAGGCTCAGAAGAGATGTGAGAAGACCCTAAAGTTTCTTCTCTGCCTGATCTCCAGGCTACACACAAGCAAGAAGTGAAGGTGAAAGCAAAGCTGTAAATGGCATAGCTAAGTTTTGAAGGACTGCCCCCACACAGAGCCAATCTGCAAAGACTAGGAGATTCTTTTTGTCTTTTTCCGTTTTTGTTTTTGTTTTTTTGCTAAAAGAATTTGAAGAAAACCCTGTCAAAACACTTGGAACACTGAGTTCAGTGGTCATACACAACAAGAATACAGACTTTGCAAAAGTAGTTTGGGAAAGTCAGTAAACCAGATAAACAACAACAACCCACAAGTAGCAACATTAAATCCTGTGAAGGGGGAGTTGCCATGTTATATTTTAAATGTCCTGTTTTCAGCAAAAAATTATGAGTCATACGAAGAAATAAGAAAGCCTTCTTTATTCACAGGTAAAAAACAAGTTAATAGAAACTGTCTCTGAGGAAGCACAGGGATTGAATTTACTAAACAAAGACTTTAAATCAACTGTCTTAAATATCTTCAAAGAGCTGACAGAAACCAGGGGCAAAGAACTCAGCTAGGCGCACCACCTATCACTAAACAGAGAATATCATTAAAGAGATAGAACTTACGAAATGGAACAGAGTACAATGGCATAGGGGAAAGATTTAACCTGATCCAAAAAGGACATTTTTAAAAACTGAGACTGATGTTAAAAGGTGAGGAGGGTTGCATCTACAGAGAAGGTTTAAGAACAGGGCTGGAGAATTAAAGGGATGTCACAACTGAGAGCTTCCTTTGCTGAGTCAAGGTCAACCGCTGAGAGGAGAGGATAATTTCTATAGGTTTGAGAAAGGTTGAAGATGAACATTCGGATAAAATAATACTTAATATTCAGTTGACACTGGAAATCAGGAATTGAGGTGGTGGGACTCTGAGCCATTGTGATATCTCCTCATCCACCACCGAGTAGGAGCAGAAAAGGAGTGTTGTCATATTGATCCAAAATTCTTGAACTCTTAACCAGTAAAATCTCTTAGTGATCTGTTAATAGTATTTATTACTAGTATCATTATCAGGAAAGGGTGTTTTTCCTAAATAATATTTTACTTTTACCTCCAGCTGTCTGCGCTGAAAACTTTTTTCGTGAGGTGTTAAGATTACAGAAAACATTTCTATTTCACTTCTAGAAACTACAAAGAATCATAGGGTATGCATTTCTACAGGTAGATTTTTAATTCTTAGTTTTTCTTGACCAGCTTTCCTATAAAAACATTTCATAAAATTGATATTACTTAGAATTCAGTTCTAGGAATTTTAGCTAGGTAACTAAACACTGCATGCTATATCCTCTTTGACAGTCACGAATTATATTAATATTATCCAGTGCTTCTGTGATAAATAATTTAACTATTTTTAAAGCCAGCTTTTCTCATATTTATTTGTTACTGCAAAACATTTTGCAAAAGACAGTGCTGTATGAGATACCAGTCTGAACAATTCTGCCTTAAGCCATTTATTTCATTCTCTTGTGTTTTATATGTTTTTGTTTTTTTCTAAAGTGCCTTGAAATCTTTGTCACTTGAGAAAAGCCAGGGAGACCAATGGGTCTCTAGATTGAGGGAGGAGGTGCTTTCCTCTGACTCTTATAAGTTAGTTTACTCCCAGGAAGTTGTCTACCCATTTCATATCAACATCTTCTCTTTTCCCTAATTCAATTTAAATGGTGTTTTTCCATTTTGGGGGGTTCATTTGTTTGTTTAATATAGAATATACCAAGAAGGAAACACAAATGACCCATAGGTTGACTGCTTAGTGAACCTCTGATGATATTAACAAACAGAAAATAATATGTTAGGCACTTCTGGAAAGAAATTCCAGGTATTACAAAATAATATAATGCTATAAATGTTATCCTTCCTAAAGGAAACCACTGTTAATAGTTTCTTGACTTGATTTCAAGATAAAAGTTCATATAGCAGTAAATAAATATACTTAAAAAATAAGCAAACATTATCATACTATGTTGATTTACTAACTTGTGGCTTTTTCCCCCTTAAAATACATATAAGGGACTTTTCTGTATAATTATAAAGTATGGCTGCCTCATTGTTTTTACGAGTTACACATCATTAAAGGAAAAAAAAAACAGAATTAACCACTCCTCTTAAAAACTTGACATAATAGAGTAAATTCTCAAGAATGTAATTCCTAAGTCAAAAAGAATGGACACCCATTTACATACCACCAGAAATACATGATATTGCCATTTTCTTCTTATCATCATATTTTGAGGAAGACATTGTGAAACCAGCATACATGCAGTGAGGGTGCTGAAAATGTCAGGAAAATAAATCATGTGAGAACAGATTAAGAATGGGTTGCTGATCCTCAGGTAAAAAATGGTAGAGAAAATTTATTAATTTGCATTAAAACGTAAATGAATTCTACTCATCCTACTTAATCTTCCCAGTGTAGTTGTATTTCATAAGAAAACTATTTTAACATGAGCTATTTTCTAATTATGGGATTTTAAGCAGTGTAGGAAATTATTAAGTACAGGTAAAATTTAAAACAAAATGAAAACAAGAGTTATCAGAGTTTTTGACTTACAGGGTTCAAGACTCTACCACATTAATCTTATAAAAGCTTCCTTCCTGAGTCTATTACTCTTTACCCTCCTTTGAAAGGGAACTATAGGAAAGGATTATAAGAAACTATAGGTGATTTACACTATAAATCAAAATAGTTGATCACTTTATTTTCTAAAGTTGAGTTTTGACAAATGTATCAGGAAAAGAAAGCTCTGAATGAGGGCAAGGAGAGGGGAAAAAGGGTATTCAATTTTGGATGACCTCTTTAAGAGAGAGACTGGATTGATCCTGGGGTATCTTTTTGGGGGACAGAAGGCATTATGCAGCCAGAAGGCACCTATAGAGAATGAATAATTGCCTCAAGAATGAAGCTGAGTCTCATAGAATGGGAGTATGAAAACCTCCTAGTCTCTTGCTCATCTCTTCTTTTCTTTACTGTTTTCTCTCTCTCTGTCAAAATTAATTCAGCACTATCTGCTCAATAATGTTTTCAGGAGAGCAGGACGTCAGATGCAGCCCTCCTAACTCCTCTTATCCAAGTCCTAAGAAGGCAATGCCATGTCTTCACCTGCTTTTCCCTGATTTCCAATTCAGATCCTCTTTCCACGTTCTACCTAGAGTGTGTACATATTGTTTGGAATTCTCACATTACTACCACTTTTTTCTTGCCTTCTTAGAAATGCTTCTTATCCTATTTTATTCATGGAATTCTAGTGGGTCATTCCATATACCTAAGTAGTTCTGCCTCCTTAATCACATTTGATTGGTTTTATTTACACCAATCAGGGTTGGCCAGCAGTATTCTTCCCTTGGATTTTTTCAGGCTGGACTACTTCATGCCTTCTTGTATACAAGCAAGGGAGAACACTGAAGACTGAACCTTCACCTGAAACTCACCTGAGTTTCAAAGAAATAAGTTCACTTTTTTCCTCTTGCCATTTCTCAATGGAAGGTGGGGTTCTCATGGGAAGGATTAAATCAATAAAGTTGAAATAAAGAAGTCATGTTTTAATTGGACATTTGAGTGAAACAAAAGTAAAATTTGCAGTGTACAATAACAAATCTGATCATTCTGACTCATGGAGATACAAACATTCTAAACTCTCAATAGTGGCACTGCAGATGTTACCATTTCATAAAAAGTATAGGCACAGACAAGTTAAATGTTCTTCCCTAGAAAAATTTTAAACTACTGTAAATACCCAGTGAAAATAAGGGAAAATAATAATAAAAAAATAACCAAGCAGCTAGCACAGAGTAAACTTTAGGTAATTTACCTTTGATGGATGGTTTTGATTCCACGTGGAAAGTTATTTTGGAATTTGAAGATAATTTTTTCTGAATTTTTTTTTAAGGTAGTTTAAGACAGCAGTCTTGGAAAATGTTTCCCAAGGTCACAATCTATCTTTGACTGGGCATCTTCCATGAATATATGAATTTAAGGAACAAAACAAAAATTGATTTGTCTAAAGAAAAAAAATATAATGGATACTTTTTGGTAAATGTGATTTATTGTAACTGATGGCTTGGGTTGTGAACTTACATTTTATAAATAAATCTTATGACATAGAGATTGATGCTAATTACAAAACTCAAGTCTAAAACATATCAGATTTTTTTTTTCCCTATACCCGGAGTTCTATACCAGGACCTTATTTAAAACAATTCAAAAAGCATTATTTGGGCTTCCCTGGTGGCACAGTGGTTAAGAATCCGCCTGTCAGTGAGGGAACACGGGTTCCAGCCCTGGTCTGGGAAGATCCCACATGCTGCAGAGCAACTAAGCCCACGAGCCACAACTACTGAGCCCACATGCCACAAGTACTGAAGACCACATACCTAGAGCCCAGGCTCCGCAACAAGAGAAGGCACCATAATGAGAAGCCCGTGGACCACAAGGAAGAGTAGCCCCCGCTCACCACAACTAAAGAAAGCCCATGCACAGCAACGAAGACCCAATGCAGCAAAAAAAAAACACCAAAAATCATTATTCAAAAATGGATTTGTTAATGAAACAATTTTATAAATGGTTTTATTCCCAAATAACTATGAAACAGGGAGAAAGCAAAATGTTAAAACAAAACCAAAATTGAATTAAAAATGAATAATGCTCTTCAAAGGTAACAATAGTAATGAAGCTCCAACCCAACTCATCTGTTTCTATATTCAGATAAAGAAATGACCAGTTGTGCTGTAGGCTCTGGCAAAGGAAATCAGTCTTGAGAGGCAGTGTATCAAGATATCAGGGTTTGGGGGATAATAACGAGGGGGTTGAGGTTAGAGATATAGGTGACCCAAAGAACCAAAATGAATTCACTTTCTAATGCACCAGCCTGGTGGGTAAAGCAAACTCTTAGTCATCGTTATATTCTACTTGGCTCCAAAATGTTTGAGCAAGCAGCTTGCAAATACATAGAAAATGTACAAAATAACAGATTAAAAGAATGGTGAAAGAAAAAAGTAGAGATGCAGAGTAGAGCCACGAATAAGAATAAAAGGGCTCATTGCAGTGACCTAAATTCTTGTTATAGATGAGTCACAAATTTTACTCAAAACTTCTCAGCAATCAGTATAGAAAGAGCTTGAGTTTCCATGATGGATGATACAATTTGCAGCGTTAATGGGACTGATACAGAAAAATTGTTGATAGGAAAGCAGTTAGAGAGTAAAATTCTTCTGGGGTCCTCCACTATAAACCATTCATTGTGGATGCTGATACAATGTTGTCTGCTAAACTCTTTTTTATCTGGCTTTATCCAGAGGGAGACTTTAAAACATACCAGATTTTAATTTTGGCTTTTCCGGACAAGGTTTACAGAAATGCCATATTTTCTAGCTTTATTAAAAAGCTGTGATATGTAGAGATCAAAATCACTGAGACTGTTAATAATTTTTCGGACAAAAACATTCAAAAACATGAAAATTAACTTAAATGTAGCATTTCCATAATTAGGTCCTTCACTTATGTTTGTTGGTGAATCCATTCATTTATTCAACTCAAATTTGCTGCACTCCTAATACGTGTTAGGCATTGTGGTAGACCCTACACCAGCATGCTTTCTACCCTCTCTCTGATCACCCTTACTCCAGAGCCCTCTCTTTTCTTCATGGGTTCCTTACCGGTATTTCTCTATCAACCTCAATAACTCATGGAAGTTATGCTCCAAATCAAAAGTAACCAAAAAATAAACTCATTTGCATATGTTCTAAAAGGGGATGAATCATTTCTCCTCCTGAAATAAGAGGGAAAAAAACAAGACAAACAAAACAATAGAAGGATAGATAGATGAATCTCTGTAAAGCAGGATTCACATCTTTATTCTGCTCCAGATACAGAATATTTTGCTTGATTGCTATCTCATTTTTAACTTATAGCTTTTCCAATTCTCCAACATTGAGTAAAGTCACAAATCAGATACTTTGATAAAATTCAGAGGAAAACTTACACTTTGGTGAGCAACCGCGGTTTCTTTGCTTACATGATCCTCTCAGGTTCTTTCCATATTCTTTTCAAACCAAAGCACATGAGTATGATTAAATTTCTCATATACATTTGCATTCAATGTACTTTTTTTTCAAATTAGAAGTAGGATAAAAGCCATAGAAAATTTGTGAGGAAGATTAATTGCCCTTCATTTCAAAAATATTGCTCCCTCATTTCATACAAGTAGTATGCATTAGTACAGGGTGAGCTTGTTCTATTTTCTTGTTTTTGTTCATCCAGTTTGAAATACTTCTAATTATTCACTCTCCTTATCAAGCACACATTCCTTGCACTTACATTTCTCCTTGTGTGCTTTGAAACAGTAAAATATGAGAATATGTCATTTAAGCCCAACACACACAAAACTAATCCAGAAAGATTCTACTTATTATTATGAAATGTCTTAAGTTATTAAGGTTAGAATTCTCAGCCTGATTCTCACCTAGTTTTAATCCTTCTTTGATACAAATATAAGTCCTTGAAGGAAGGATAAACAAGTGATAAACGTACTGTTTCTTCATTGCCTAAAATTCAAATTTATGAAAAAGGCAGAAAGGTAGACAGTAATTCAGAAAATCATAAAATGCAAGCAAATTCAGAAGGAAACTTGCATTTTCAAAAGTAGATAGGAGGTTTTAATATTAGTTAGTTATCAGTAGTGCAATATAGAGGCCAGACCTTATTTGAAAGACAACAATCAACTTTTGAAAGTTAAATTTGACTCTTTTTGAACATCAACTATAGGCTGGGCATTATGAGAGGAGGAAATTATTTGTGCCCTCATTCTGCATTTTCATAGAATCCCTGTTTTGTCCATGACTCCATTCCAGTTCCTGTGCAGCCCCAGGCTAGGGTTTCTGGCCCTTGGCCTCTCCAACCTGCCTTCTCCATCCTGAATCTCCTAATAAAATATGGAGGTGTATGTATCATTCTGTCAGTGTTATTTTATTGTCATGCTAAACTAATTAATTCACATACCCAAACAGATAGACATTTTATTGCTAATATTCTATCCCTTGTGGTCAGTGCATAGGAGTCTATAGTCAAAAAGTGGTCAAGCTCAGTAAACCTTTACCCTATAAGAATACAAACAACAACAAAACAAAACCAAAAAAACAATGTTATAAAAGAACATCCCTGACAAAGATAAAATTTTCATCCTCAGAAAGGGCTTAATGAGGTAATTTCTTATTTTTTTTATTTTTATTTTTTGCGGTACGTGGGCCTCTCTCTGTTGTGGCCTCTCCCGTTGCGGAGCACAGGCTCCGGATGCGCAGGCTCAGCAGCCATAGCTCACGGACCTAGCAGCTCCGCAGCACGTGGGATTTTTCCGGACCAGGGCATGAACCCGTGTCCCCTGCATCAGCAGGCGGACTCTCAACCACTGCGCCACCAGGGAAGCCCAATGAGGTGATTTCTTAATTTCAAACCAAGGATGAATCTAATACTTGGAATTTTAGACAACCCTGATAGTCAAACGTAAAATATTTATCAGAAAGAGCAGCTTTGGGATTTCCCTGGTGGTGCAGTGGTTAAGAATCTGCCTGCCAATGCAGGGGACACGGGTTCGATCCCTGGTCCAGGAAAATCCCACAAGCTGCAGAGCAACTAAGCCCATGTGCCACAACTACTGAGCCTGTGCTCTAGAGCCCGTGAGCCACAGCTACTGAAGCCTGCATCCTAGAGCCCATGCACTGCAACTACTGAGGCTGCGTGCTGCAGCTACTGAAGTCCACATGCCAAGAGCTCGTGCTTTGCAACAAGAGAAGCCACCGCAATGATAAGCTCCCACACCACAACGAAGAGTAACCCCTGCACCGCAACTAGAGAAAACCCGCGTGCAGCAATGAAGACCCAATGCAGCCAAAAAAAAAAAAAAAGAAAGAAAGAGGAGCTTTCACTGCTAGGCATGTCACATGTTTTTAGGTAATTGCTTATTTCATCTTTAGCTAAGACTCCAAGTTTCACTTAGCACCTTCTATTCTCTCAATAACTCTCTAGAAAACAGCTACCATATTCAATCTAGTACCTGCTGTTACTGAAACAAATCAAAACCCTCACACTCAACTCATTCATTACCTTTAACTGCTTCATTATAAATGAGACCAGAACTAAGAAACTTTCTTTTTCTGGTTAAGCCACATGCATCACACCACTTACGGATGCATGGCCCTGGGTCACAATGTCTTTCTTTCATTTCTGTTAGGAAGATGGAGCAGAAGGTCTGGGGAAACAGGACACCAGGCTGTGGCTTGTGATCGATGCTCTCAGTAGCAAGATGAAAATAAAATAATGGGACCAATCCCCAACTTTTCCATCTATCTTATACAAGAACAGGCAGTCCAGAGACATCCTTGGCCCCCATCCAGCATGGCATCTGCGACTCTCAGAGCTGCAGATTGATGCTGGCAATGAAATTCTCAACAAGATATTTTTTGGCCAGATGTTCTGGGAGTGCCCAGGGAATCAAGCTTCCAATGACAATGTAATTTAATGACTTAAGAGTATCTTAACCATATCTCTTTCCAGAATCTTCAGACAGGAAAGTAAGCTTCTGTAAACTGGTCATTTATTTACTCAGACTATTATTTACCTAGTTCTGTTCCATAGACACTATCCTTCTGGGACTCTGGTATTACTGAGTTATTTCACTTACTTAGAGTCTATGGTTTAGGGTATTAACTGCCTTTGTGGAAAAATCGTGACAGTGGTGGTGAAAGAGAATACTCTTTCTTTAAATTATTGTTATTATTATTTATTAAAGTATAGCTCATTTACAAAGTTGGGTTAATTACTGCTGTACAGCAAAGTGATTCAGTTATACATATATATATATATATATATATATACACACACATTCTTCTTTAATATTCTTTTCCAATATGGTTTATCATAGGATATTGAATATTGTTCTCTGTGCTATACACTAGGACTTTGTTGTTTATCCATTCTATATATATAAAAGCTTAATACTCTTTTTAGAAGTTTAATCCGCCTCTGTTCAATCTGAAGGCAACTTTACTTTCCAAACCCCATTTATCCCTGAGTGGAAAAAATATTATATTATAATATTATATTATGAACACAGTTGATAACATAATGGCCCTTCTTGATAGCTAACTGTTTCTTTTTTACAACATTCCTTCACATCAAGGCCGAAGCAAAGTTCAGGGAGGAGTATCAGAGAGAGAATTTATTTTTCCTCATGTCACCATAAAAGTGAACTTTAAATCTGTTCAGTGTCCCTTAAACCTTCTCTCTCTCCTATGTTCTTAGGCCACTTACAAAATCTTTATAGCTGGAAATATTGACATCACCCTCTCTATCTGCCTCATCTGTGACAGCAAATTAGATATCAAGTTTTAGCAATGCTGCCTGCAAAAGAGTCATCAAATCTGACCTCTTATCCATTTTTACCATCACTAGAAAACAGTTAGTTCATAATATAAAGGAAGTTTAGTTCAGTTTTTCAGCTTGTCTCCCTTGGCCACATTGGGTAGCTTTTATAACAATGCCTTTCCTTTGAGAAATATACTTTCCTGAATATATATATATATATTTATATATATTTATATAATATATTTCCTGAATAAAATATATTTCCTGAAATATACTTTCCAAACTATTGACACAGTTATTTTTCCCAATCCAACTATAATCCTATCACTCTCCCCCTTAAGTACCCCTCATGATTACCTCTAGGACTGGCAGAATTACACTCTAACCCCTTTCAGGACATACAAGGCACTACTGTGCTGCTGAAATAGGTCTTCTGACACACTGTGCTCCAGTCATGCTAACCTTAATCACCATGTTCAGAATAAGCCATGTATTTCTATATCTTTGGGCATTTAAACAGGTTCTTCATTCATTAGATGTCTTTTCCCCCTTATCTGTCTAATGAATTAATTTCTTATCACAAATTCAAGGCACAGCTTCAAAATCACTTGTAAATTTTCACCATTCACTCTCCTCTGTGTATCCACATTAGTTATTTAATCCTGTACTGTGACACATATTCAGCTTCATTGTTAGCCCCTGGGGGAGTCTCTAGGTTTCCTTGCTAGGAAAGGTGCCTCCAAGTGGACTCTGCTATTGAAAAGCTCATGTGCTAGTTGGGGAGATAAGATTAATTTACATGAAATATTATACCAGTGATACAAACTAATGGCACATCAATAATGCAACAGACAGTAATGCTACATGCTACAGAAGTTAGAAAAAACTAGGTAGGATTGTTGGGAAAATCCTTATTGATTAGTTGAAAATGAGTGAATAGAATTACAGGGCATCACCTATGACCCAGAGATTTTACACGTGTATTGAGTCCATCAGAGAAAAAACGAGTTGGTTAAATAATTAATTCCTATCAAAATAACTATGGAATATCATACCATATATTTGTATCTACCCCTATTTGCTCTAGATACATAGCAAGGAAGACTATAATACAAAGGATAAATTTAATAAAACATAAGTAAGCTCAAAATTAAAGTACATATCTTTCTGTACCAGAAATCAAAAAGAAATGTGAATTGGCAGTGTAAAGGACAGAAACAGTGTAAAGGCTTTCTGGGTTCTGTGTTTGGAGAGACGTATGTGTCATAATATAAAGGAAGCTTGTTCACACACAGAGGATTCTTTTCAATGCTAGAAGCCACAGTTTGCAATGCCGTGGATATCTATACAACAAATAACATGGCAAAAACATAGGCAGTGTGAGAAGACATGAGTATAAAAACATTGTTAAAAAGAAACTAATGTGCTACCTTTAGTAAAACAGAGCTCACCTGGATAAGAAATTTTAAGTAAGACTAGAAGACCTAAAAAACAAAAAGAAGATGGCATTATTTATTACTTACAGCTTTATGGTCATATATCAAATTTTATACGCAGATAAAAGGAATACAACTTCTTAAACACACATAAAACATTCACAAAAATTGATTACATGTTAGATACAAAAGAAATCATTAGTATATTCAATAAAGTATATTGAAATATTATAAACAATAATTTAATCACAATGTAACAAAATTAGAAATTAGCATCAACATTTTTAAAAAGGCCCTGAACATAATATTCCCTAGGTCCATCCACATTGCTGTAAATGACAGAATTTCATTCTTTTTCCTGGCTGAGTAATACTCCATTGTATAAATACACGACATCTTCCTTATCCATTTGTTGTTGTTGGACACTTAGGTTTCTTTCATATGTTGACCATTGTAAATAGTGCAGATATGAACATTGATGTGTATTTATTTTTAGAATTAGTATTTTTTTTTCTGCATATATACCCAGGAATGGAAATGCTTGGTCATATTGTAGTTCTATTTTTAGTACTTTGAGAAACCTCCATACTGTTTTCCATAGTGACTGTACCAAATTGCATTCCCACCAACAGTGTACAAGTGTTTCCTTTTCTCCACATACTCTCCAAGATTTGTTATTTGTAAATTTTTGATGATAACCATTATGATAGTTGTGAGGTGATATCTCATTGTTGTTTTGATTTTCATTTCTCTAATAATCAGTGATGTTGAGTATTTTTTCATGTGCCTGTTGGTCATCTGTATATATTCTTTGGAAAAATGTCTATGCAGGTCTTCCATTTTTTGATAGGGTTGTTTGTTTCCTTTCTGATACAGGGCTGTATGGGCTATTTAAATACTTGGATATTAACCCCTTGCTACCACACACTGAGGGAAGATGTGACTTGTATCCACATCAAATCCAGCTCTCCAACCAAAGGCACTGGGCACACACAGTTTGTATACGGATGCTCTCACAAATGAACACTCTTTCAAGACTGCAACAAATAACTGTTTTACCTAAATTTATAAAGGCAGAGAAAGCTATGCAAAATGAAAAGGCAGCGTAACTGTTCTCAATTGAGAGCAAGAGAAAACCCCTGAAAAATAATGAAACAGAAATAAACGATCTACCAGATAAAGAATTCAAAACATTGGTAATAAAAGTGTTAACTGAATTAGGGAAAAGGATTGATGTAAACAGTGAATGTTTTAAGAAGGAACTAGAAAATATAAAAAAGACCCAATCAAAAATGAATAATTCAATAACTGATTTAAAAACATACACACACACTATAAGGAATGAATAAGAGACTGATACAGAAGAACACATATGTTACCTGAAGGTAGAATAATAATAACACCCAATCAGAACAGTAGATAGAAAAGCAAATTTTAAAAAATAAAAGCAACTTAAGAGATCTCTGAAATAACATTAAGTGTACAAAAATTCACATCATAAGGGTCCCAGAAGGAAAAGAGAAAGACAGGGGGATCAAAAATGTATTTGAAGAAATTATAACTGAAAACTGCACAAACCTGAAGAAGGAAACAGATATCCAGGTACAGGAAGAACAGAGGGTCCCAAACAAGATGAACCCAAACAGACCCACAAAAAGACATATTATAATTAAAACGTCAAAGTTTAAAGGTAAAGAGGGAACTCTAAAGGCAGCAAGAAAAAAACAAAAATTCATATACAAGGGAATTTCTTTAAGGTTATCAGCTGATTTCTCTGCAGAAACTTTGCAGGCCAGAAGGGAGTGGCTTATTATATACAAAGTACTGAAGGGGATAAACTTGCAACCTAGGATACTCTACTCAGAAAAAATATTATTTAGAGTAGAAGGAGGGATAAAGAACTTCTTGGACAAACAAAAACTACAGGAGTTCAAAATACTAAATCTACCATAAAGGAAATGTTGGAGGGTCTTCTATAAGTGCAAAAGAAGTAAAAGTATATAGGAAAGGTAAAATTCCAATGGGAAATGTAAATATATAGTAAGGATTCTCAATCAACCATTTAATTATCCAGTACATAGATTAAATAACAAAAAAAATGTAAAATCAACTGTAACTACAATAAACTGTTAAGAGATAAGCCTAAAGATGTAAAATATGACATCAAAAACACAAAATGTGGGGGAGGGAAGTAAAAATATATCCTTTAGAATGTGTTTGAACTGAAATGACTACCAGTTTTAAAAAAGTTTATATAATTATAGGTCATCATATAAGATCCCTATGGTAACCACAAATCAAAAACATACCATAGATACACAAAAACTAAAAAGAAGGGACACAAGCATACTACTAGAGAAAATTTTCAAACCACAAGGTAAGAAACAAAAAGAATAAATGAACAGAGAACTACAAAAATAACCAGAAAACAATTAATAAAATGGCAATAAGTACACAACTTTCAAAGATTAGTTTAAATGTTAATGGACTAAATGCTCCAATCAAAGGCATAGGGTGGCTGATTGGATTAAATAAACTAGACTTTTCAATATGTTACCTACAAGAGACTCAATTCAATGCTAAGAGAACACACAGCCTGAAAGTGAGGGGATGGAAAAAGATATTTCATATAAACAGAAATGATGAGAAAGCAATACTTGTATCAGACAAAATTAACTTTAAAACAAAGGTTATACAATGGAGAAAAGACAGCCTCTTCAGTAAGTGGTGTTGGGAAAACTGGACAGCTACATTTAAAAGAATGAAATTAGAACACTCCCTAACACCACACACAAAAATAAAGTCAAAATGGATTAAAGACCTAAATGTAAGGCCAGACACTATAGAACTCTTAGAGGAAAACATAGGCAGAACACTCTATGACATAAATCACAGCAAGATCCTTTTTGACCCACCTCCTAGAGAGATGGAAATAAAAACAAAAATAAACAAATTGGACCTAATGAAACTTTAAAGCTTTTGCACAGCGAGGGAAACCATAAACAAGACAAAAAGACAACCCTCAAAATGGGAGAAAATATTTGCAAATGAAAAAACTGACAAAGGATTAATCTCCAAAATTTACAAGCAGCTCATGCAGCTCAATATCAAAAAAACAAGCAACCCCATCCCAAAATGGGCAGAAGACCTAAACAGACATTTCTCCAAAGAAGATATACAGATTGCCAACATGAAAGGATGCTCAACATCATTAATCATTAGAGAAATGAAAATCAAAACTACAATGAGATACCATTTCACACTGGTCAGAATGGCCATCATCAAAAAATCTACAAACAGTAAATGCTGGAGAGGGTGTGGAGAAAGGAGAACCCTTTTACACTGTTGGTGGGAATGTAAATTGATACAGCCACTATGGAGAACAGTATGGATGTTCCTTACAAAACTAAAAATAGAACTACCATACGACCCAGCAATCTCACTACTGGGCATATACCCTGAGAAAACCGTAATTCAAAAAGAGTCATGTACCACAATGTTCATTGCAGCTCTATTTACAATAACCAGGACATGGAAGCTACCTAAGTGTCCATCAACAGATGAATGGATAAAGAAGACGTGGCACATATATACAATGGAATATTACTCAGCCATAAAAAGGAACAATATTGAGTTATTTGTAGTGAGGTGCATGGACCTAGAGTCTGTCATACAGAGTGAAGTAAGTCAGAAAGAGAAAAACAAATACTATATGCTAACACATATATATGGAATCTAAAAAAAAAAAAGTTCATGAAGAAGCTAGGGGCAAGACCGGAATAAAGATGCATACCTACTAGAGAATGGACTTGAGGATACAGGGAGGGGGAAGAGTAAGCTGGGACGAAGTGAGAGAGTGACATGGACATATATACACTACCAAATGTAAAATAGATAGCTAGTGAGAAGCAGCCGCATAGCACAGGGAGATCAGCTCGGTGCTTTGTGACCACCTAGAGGGGTGAGATAGGAAGGGTGGGAGGGAGGGAGATGCAAGAGGGAAGAGATATGGAGATATATGTATATGTATAACTGATTCACTTTGTTATAAAGCAGAAACTAACACACCATTGTAAAGCAATTATACTCCAATAAAGATGTTAAAAAAAAAGAACAAAGGTCATAACAAACAAAAAAGAAGGGTGTTATATAATGATAAACAGATCAATACAAGAAGAGAATATTATACTGTTAACATATATGCACCTAATACAGGAGCACCTAAATATATAAAACAAATACTAACACATATGAAGGGAGAAGTTTACAATAATACAATAATAGTAGGAGACTTTAACACCTCACTTACATCAATGAACCGATCATCCAGACAGAAGATCAATGCAACAGTGATCTTTAATGACATAATAGACCAGTTGGATTTAATAGATATCTACAGTGCATTACATCCAAAAACAGCATAATACACATTCTTTTTAAGTGCACATGGAATGTTCTTCAGGATAGATCACATGTTAGGCCACAAAACGAGTCTCAACAAATTTAAGAGGATAGAAATCATATTAAGTATTTTTTTTTATCACAATGGTAGGAAACTAGCAATCAATTACAGAAAGAAAAATGGGAAAGGAACAAACACTTGGAGAGTAAACAGCATGCTACTAAAAAACCTGTGGTTTAATAAGGAAATCAAAGAGGAAACCAGAAAATAGCTTAAGACAATTAAAAATGAAAAAGCAGCACACCAAAAATCTACGGGATGCAGCAAAAGTATTTCTAAAGGAACATTACAGTGATACAGGCTTTCCTCAAGAAGCAAGAAAAATCTCAAATAAACAACCTAAGCTACAATCTAAAAGAATTAGAAAAAGAAGAAAAAACAAAGTCCAAAATCAGCAGAAGGAAGGAAATTAAAGAAAGATTGAGAGAAAATAAATAATATGGAGAACAAAAAACAATAGAAAAGATTAATGAAACCAAGAACTCTGTTTTCAGATGATAAATGACATTGATAAACTTTTAGCCAGGTTCACAAAGATGATAAGAGAGAGGACCCAAATAAATAAAATAAGAAATGAGGAGGAGAAATAACAACTGATACCACAGAGATATAAAGAATCGTAAGGGAATACTTTGAATGGTTGTATGCCAAAAAAAGTGGATAACCTAGAAGAAATGGACAAATTTATAGAAACATCTAGACTGCCAAGATGAATCTAGAAGAAATGGACAATTTGAACAGACCAATCACTAGTAGGAAAATTAAATTTGTAATAAAAATCTCCCAGAAAGAAGAGTCCAGACAGCTTCACAGGGGAAGTCTACGAAACACTTAAAGAACTAATACCTATCCTTCTCAAACTATTCGAAAAAATTAAAGATGACAGAACACTTCCAAATTTATTCTACAAGGCCACAATTACCCTGATACCAAAACCAGACAAAGACACTACAAAAAAAATAAAATTACAAACCAATATCTTTGATGGATATAGACGAAAAAACCCTCAACAAAATATTAGGAAACTGAACCCAACAATATATTAAAAGGATCATATACCATAATCAAGTTGCATTTATTCCAGGGACACAAGCATGTTTCAACATTCACAAATCAATCAATTTGGCACACCAAACTAACAAAAGAATAAAAATCCATGATCAGGCTTCCCTGGTGGTGCAGTGGTTGAGAGTCTGCCTGCCGATGCAGGGGACATGGGTTCATGCTCCGGTCTGGGAGAATCCCACATGCCATGGAGTGGCTAGGGCCGTGAGCCATGGCTGCTAAGCCTGCATGTCTGGAGCCTGTGCTCCACAATGGGAGAGGCCACAACAGTGAAAGGCCCATGTACTGCAAAAAAAAAATAATAATAATAATAAAAATAAATAAAAATCCATGATCATCTCAATAGACACAGAAAAAGCATTTGACAAAATTCAACATCAATTCATGTTAAAAATGGTCATCAAAATGGGTACAGAGGGAACATATCTCCACATAATAAAGTCCATTTATGACAAACCCACAGTTAATGTCATATTCAATGGTGAAGAGCTAAAAGCATTTCCTCTAAATTCAGGAACAAAACAAGGATTCCCACTCTCACCACTTCTATTGAACAAAGTACTAGAATTCCCATCCACAGAAATCAGAAAAGAAAAAGAAATAAAAAAAAATCCAGACTGGAAGGGAAGAAGTAAAATTATCACCATTTGCAGATGACATGATACTTTATATGGAAATCCCTAAAAACTATTAGAACTAAGAATTGAATTCAGCCAAGTTGTGGGATATGAGATTAATATACAGAAGTCTATTGCTTTTCTACACGCTAATAATAAAATATCAGAAATATTTTTTTAAAAAAGACAATCTTATTTAAAATCACATCAAAATAATAAAATATCTATGAATAAACTTAACTACCGTGGTGAAAGATCTATACTTTGAAAACTATAAAGCACTGATGAAGGAAATTGAAGATGACACAAAGATATGGAAAGTTATTCCATGCTCTCAGATTGTAATAATTAATATTGTTACAAAGGCCATACTAGCCAAAGCAATCTATAGATTTAATGAAATTCCTATTAAAATACCCGTGACATTTTTCACAGGACTAGAACAAATAATCCTAAAATTTATATGGAACAACAAAAGACCCAGAATTGCCAAAGCAATTCTGGGGAAAAAGAACAAATCTGGAGATATCACCCTCCCAGACTTCAGACTATACCTCAAAGCTACAGTAATCAAAACAGCATGGTATTGGCATACTTTACATTTGTATTGGCTTGAGTAATGGTTAGCGATCTGTAGAGTAGGTTACCAAAAATAAAACTGAATACCTATTAGGTATAATTAATAGGGTCATCTTTATAGTTTACACAAGTTAATCCTAAACTGTAACAACTCAGGTTGATTTGACTGGACTGAATTATGTAAGTCATCATAAAGTATCATAGTGGGAAGAACATTATAGATTCTTTTGCTTCTCAATACTCACTGATAGGTAGAATCAGATAGCAGTTGATCCTCTTAAATGATTTTATCTAATCCAAGAATTATATTTTATGGGAGAAATGCAGAGATACTGAGCAAATTATCAAAAGTTTCACAGCTGAATAATGGCAGAACCAGGACTAGAACTAAGATCACGTATCTCTCAGATCAGTGCCACATTGTCTTCAGTTTATTTATGTGCATTTGGCATCAGTAACTCAAAACAGTTATATGACAGCTAAAGACTCAGCTGACATTTCCATGAATGTAGCAATTTGTTAACTACTTTCCTGTTATTTTGGTCATTTTAGACACAGGTTCAAGCTGTCAAAATATATGATTGATTTCCTATAAAGCAAGATCACACAGCAATTTGGGGAAGAATCTCTTCAAGAATAATCAATCCATTACCTAACTTTCATTGAGTACTTATCAAACTGTTATAATGCATGTTAATAATGATTTGAAAAGTCATATACTAGTTCTAGTTTTAAGGAAAGGGCTGAAGTGTGATCTATCAGTTGCAGCTTGAAGGAAATATTTGTGGTCAGTATTTTAGTGGGAAATCACTGAGGGCAATAGCATGGAATTACTTTGCCCTGTTAATAGAAAAACAGTTGTATAGAACTGAAAATCCAGTCATGCTGCCTTCTTTGGGCCTCCCTGGTGGCACAGTGGTTAAGAATCTGCCTTCCAATGCAGGGGACATGGATTCGAGCCCTGGGCTAGGAAGATCCCACATGCCGTGGAGCAACTAAGCCCATGCACCACAACTACTGAGCCTGCGCTCTAGAGCCAGCGAGCCACAACTACTTTGCCCAAGTGCCACAACTACTGAAGCCTGCATGCCTAGAGCCCATGCTCTGCAACAAGAGAAGCCACTGCAATGAGAAGACCACACACCGCAACAAAGAGTAGCCCCCACTCGCTGCAACTAGAGAAAGCCCGTGTGCAGCAACAAAGACCCAATGCAGCCAAAAATAAATAAATAATAAAATTTTTTAAAAAGTTAGAGATGAATCCAGCTGTAGAGCCTGAATCACAAAGAATTATAGGTTTTGTTCACAAAGAATTATAGGTTTTGTTCACAAAGCTGCTTGGGATTGCATTTACATAGTAACAAGTGATGTGCTGAGGTCAAGAAAGCATCTACTCTTCCTGCACCTTGAAGAGGACAATGTCCTCTTCACGTCCTTGCACCTGTTGGAAATCACTTGGAATCTACTCTCACAACTTTGTTCCAAGCCAGAAATTGGGATTTGCACTTCTAATTCTAAGGCTGAGGTTTGTTTTCAAGACAGTTTACCATCTCTTTTGGGATTAATCACCTGATATATTTGATACTTGTATTGTTTCCTATCACTCTTTGGGAATAAACCTCTAATCCTTTGATGCTTGCCACTGAGAACTTCATGCAATAATTATATTTCTATTTAATGTTATTGTCCTTTATGCTGCCTGGCACAGAACTTCCATTCAATTACTCCCTGTTTCAGCTACAGGAGTCTTAACTAGTGCATTGTCTTCGGGATAAATTGTGAAATCATTGACCTTAGGGTGAATGTCTCTGTATGAGTGGTGTGTGGGTAGGGATGTGTATCCTACCTGCCTATGCTGAGACATTGTTGTGATCACATAAACATCTAGCTGTAGCCATGTCCCAGGAGCTAGAGGTTGCCAACCAGAAGGCTGGGACTGTTGCACTTGAGGCAACTTCTGCAGGTTTCCTCAACCTTCCTAAATCCTTCCCTTCTAATACATTAGGAGATTTCAGAAATTCTCTTCAAGCTATCAGGACCATTTTCAATCTTGGAAATGGACTGGCTTAAACTATTTCTTCCCCTTTCCTCCAGTATGGGGAAAACCAATTTGAAATCACAAAGAAAATGATGTTTTTTTTTTTTAATTGGAGTATAGTTGATTTACAATGTTGTGTTAGTTTCATGTGTACAGCAAAGTGATTCAGTTATACATAGACATATAGACATATATTCATTCTTTTCTAGATTGTTTTCTCCTATAGGTTATCACAGAATATTGAGTAAAGTTCCTGTGCTATATACTAGGTCCTTGTTTGTTACCTATCTTATATATAGTTATGTGCGTATGTTCACCCCAAGCTCCTGATTTATCTCTCCCCCACATGTTTGTCCTTTGGTAACCATAAGTTTGTTTTTGATATCTATAAGTCTGTTTCTGTTTTGTAAATAAGTTCATTTGTATAAATTTTAAAAAATTAGATTTCACATATGAGTGATATCATACCAAAGAAAACATAAGCAATAGTATGAATTTCTGCTTTCCTGGCCACATAAGAAGTGGAAATTCCCTGGTCATACCCTCTTGCTCCATCCACTTTGCTGGAATCAAATAACCTCAGGTTTCTTCTAAGAGCACGTCAAATGTTGGGACATCACAGGGGAAGACTTCCATGCACACTGGGAATCAGTCCTCTTACTTAACCTTGGGAGAAACTGTTTTCTCTTTGTCACCATGTGGAGAGATTTCCTATAACTGTATCATTAAAAAAATGGAAGCTATATATCTGGTGCCAGGAAAGTTACCTTGTGCTCCTGCTCAGACATATCAATGTCACCTCTGATGCTGAGGTTTCTCTTTCATCCCAAAGATCAAAATAAGAAAGATCAAGTACACTGTACACAACAGTGCCTATAGGCCAATGTGGAGGGCACTATGGGTGGTGTCAACACTGTCACCATAGCCCAGCCACTAAGACCCCAGCCACACTAATATCATTATGATGGTCACAGTTGTCATCAGAATTGCAGTTGGTGTCTATGCTCTCAGGCTTTTATGGAATTTGCTGGCAAACACTCCTTTAACTTATTAATTTCTTAAAGACCTCTTTGAAACGTGTTAAAGATTTCCCATTGCTCTTAGGAGCAGGATCATTAGTGCTAGACCTTGTCAGTTTTTCTCCTCAGTGCCTCTCCATTACCCAGCAGAGGGCTAAGCCTATGCCAAATGATCGGTACATGTTTTTTGCATTTATGAATTAAATCATCTACTGTAGGACTCTCCTATGTGTCTACGGGACTGGTTACTCTATGAGGTGCAACCCTATATTTAAAATCGTCCTTCTCTTCAGAGTTTGATCCCTTGTTCTCTCTCAGACTTCAACAAGGAGTTTTTCTCAAAACAGTAGGCACACTGGCAGTCTGTCCCTGTAGTTCTCCAGACGTACCTGGGTCTTAATTTGGAAGGATCTCAGGTTTAAGTGGTAACCAGTGATATATTATTGATGTACATGTCTGCTTCCCTCATAACAATCCAAGCTTCTTGAGGTTTTCAATTTCTCTTATTCCTGTGCCCATGTGGCTAAATAAATTAAATGTGTGGTGTGGGGGGGGTATATGTATGTGTGTGTGTCCATTTGTGTAGCTTCATTCCCACAATAGGTCATGTCCTTGAAGCTTTCTTTACTAAATGCTGAATAAAGTGAGAAATTAGGCCACAGTAATTTGAGACCTGCCCAGGTGGTCCTGTCTCACATGCTATATTCAACATGTCACTCTAGATTTTGTGTAGAAACCCATATTTCATTACTTTATTTAGCTGCTTGGAGGGAGAGGTATATGAAATGAAACATTCTAAACTCAAAATCCATCTTTATACTAGTATATATCTCCATGGGTTTCCACTTATAAGTTGAAATATGAAAAAATCCTACTGTAGAGTTCCAGGCAACCTGGCT
This sequence comes from Globicephala melas, assembly GCF_963455315.2. Lineage (NCBI taxonomy): Eukaryota > Metazoa > Chordata > Mammalia > Artiodactyla > Delphinidae > Globicephala > Globicephala melas. Next base: position 16,507,051 of record NC_083325.1, read on the forward strand.
TTTAGATGATTGCAGGGACTGTGGTCATGGACCTCAGCCTCACTGATACCATGGAAAGACCTGAGACAGAAGTACAGCTGAAACTGACCTTTAGATTCAACTACATAAAATAAAAGATTTTTTTTTCAATTATTTTCTTTGGCTTCTGTTAGTTTTTATTCTTTCTTTACTTTCTCATTTTTAGTTTTCTCTTTCACCCTCACAAACAAGAGTCTACAACTGCAGAATACTTATTTTGGACAAACCCTATTGGATGCTTTTTAAATAAAGAAATGGGTGAGAAATGGTGAACCCTTAACATCAAGAAGCTTATAATAAAAATGTGTGTGCATGCATGTGTGTGTGTGTGTGTGTGTGTGTGTGTGTTGCTGTGGGGTGGGGCATGAAGAAAGAAAGGAAACCACTGAATAAAGAAAAATAATTGTAGTCCAGTAGCAGGAAGTTTCTATTGGGGAATTATGCAACTAGCTTACAGAAATACAGGAAGCTTTGTGCCTAATAGAATGAAAAAGTAGGACTAGAAAGGTTTCCTCACTGGTTTCCCTGCCTCCTATTTCATCCCTGTTTAGGCTCTTTTCTCTGTTTTCAGAACATTATTTCTTAAATTCATTTCTCATTTCATCACTTTCTTGATCAATGAGTTTCAGGATAAAGTCCCTAGCTCAAAATAATCTTGTTTCTCCTCTCTCTCTAACTCCTGTTTTCAAATGTGGCTATAGCCTTTCAATCATGATCCCTAACTCCCACTTAGCTCTTTCATAGATAGCATTTATACATGCTGTTTTCCTGCCTGGAGTGCCCTCTAATTTTTATCCGTTGCTAACGTCTACTAATTTTTAAATTATCATTGGAGGTGAAAAATACACTTTGCTTATTCTCCTTCATGAGAAAACTGGTTAGCTGTTTCTTTCCTGTATTCCTATAACTCAGCATATTTAAATTTTCCCTGATTATCAAGGACTTGTATGAGCTATAGCAAATGACTATTTAATATTTTTAAACTAAGTTATTATTATTCACTTTATTATTGCTTTACTTTTAAAGACTAGCCACCATTAACTGAGCTCCTGCTATGTGTAAGTAAGAGAGAAAATATAGCAGTCTACACTGTAACTTGCAGTTATAAGGGCTGGGAATTTCACATATGAATTTTGAAGAGCCTTTATTAAGCTATATTTTTTGGTTTGATTTACTTTCAAGCACTCTCCTTAATTGGCTAAGGTAACCTATTTCATTTAAGATCTAACACCCGGGGGCTGGAGGGAGGGAGAAGGGGAGAGCTAGGAGTAGAAAAGTACTGAATACTGTGTCAGAGTGGGAAAAAAGATCATCAAAGTTTCTCCACCACTCCTACCCCCACCTCCCTGTAGGAAGACCTCAGCTGAGATACCAGAGGAAGGCCTGTGAACTTAGGTGCATGGGCTAGGAATGTAAAGATGCATAAAAACATGACCAACCCGAGAGGCTTGAGTCCTTGGTTGCCACTCCCTTTAGAGACTAATACACTGGCTGTGAACCAAATCTGGTGATGGGAGGCCAGCTTTCCTCTGTGAGACCTGCCAGGTAAAGTCTTTGTAATTGCCTATGGTTTGGCCTGAAATATCATACATAGTTTTTTTTTATTTTGTGGGGGGGTGGTTTAAACTTGGCATTGACATATATATGCTACCAAATGTAAAATAGATAACTAGTGGGAAGCAGCTGCATAGCACAGGGAGATCAGCTCCGTGATTTGTGACCACCTAGAGGGGTGAGATAGGGAGGGTGGGAGGGAGGAACAAAGAGGGAGGGGATAAGGGGATATATGTATATATATATAGCTGATTCACTTTGTTATATAGCAGAAACTAACACAACATTGTAAAGCAATTATACTCCAATAAAGATGTTAACAAAAAAGTTTAAACCCATACATAGTTTTTAAACCAGGAGTTTTATTACTCTACTCTTTATTGAGTTCTTTCCAAGCACTCCTTTTGGGCAACATGCTAATGTTGGCTTCAGGAAAGACTAAGCAGTAATTGGCTCATATCTTTTCTATCTTTTCTACAATAATGCAGCTTTCTCTTCTTGTGCTGCCACTAGTGCAGGTAGCCAACAATAGTCTTTCATATGTATCCTCTTTCAATGATGGGGTCTTCAGGATTTCATAGCTCAAGGTCTAGGGTGGTCCCACTGAAGCCTTTCACCTTTACCTTGATGTAAGAGGGAAGCATCCATTCCCATTCCCCATAAGAGGGGATATTATGTCACAGTACTGCAAATTTTCCAAAGAAATTCTTGCTCTGAGTTTCTTTATCTTCAACAATTCTATAACTATGAAATGCATATAGGTCTAAGTGCTATCAAAACCCAGTTTTTGGTCATCTTCTTTGCAAGTCCTACAGAGTACGTAAGGTCCATATTTTTAAATATTGCCATGTTATTTTATGTTCATCCTGACACATAAGGGTAGCATGAAAGACCCCAAATAGCCAAAACAATCTTGAAAAAGAAGAACAGAACTGGAAATCACACTCCCTGACTTCAGACTATGTTCATCCTTTTGGGAAGCTGACTAAAACTGAAATAAAGTATAAGATTCCCATTATACTTAAATCACTTCTGAGAAGGAAATAATGTAATTATTCATTCTTGATTTTATAGTTGAAAAAAATAAGGACCAAAGAAGTGCAATAATGTTTGAATCATTATTACACATATTATCAGGATGCTGGAAAATTATTTATAATTAATTCTAGCAGTCATCCCCATACAAGTTTAACTAACAATATAATTTGGGGGAGAACAAATAAGGACTTTGAGCCTCAGGTTTTTCATTTTTAACCTAATTTTCTTTTAAGATTAAATAAAATAATGGAAGTAAATTTGCTAGCATGGGGCTGATCCATTGTGTGTCCAGAAAGTATAAACACTGTCCTTTCCTTACTACTTTTCTTCATGTTCCCTCTCTAAATCCACATATATTTCTAAAAATTTATAATATAACCTTAAAATAAAATAAAAATCACTTAACTTTTTTTTTTCATTTGAAATTAAGATAAATTTTGAGACTCCTTATTCTAATGTAGGTCCTAGGGAAGGAAGAAGATAACCTAGAGGGGGAATTATTGCATCTCAGAGTGAAGAGAGGAGGAAAAATTATACAACAAGTCATGTGTGGGTGAGAGACTAAAAGAGGAAATGAAGGTCTGGGATGGAGAGACAAATAGCAGTTAAGGAAAAGATCTTCATGTAGCACTGAAAATATAAACTGGTGGAGAGATCAAGGGTCTCAGGCAACTAATGATTAATCTATAAGCATGGCTTGATTTGTAAATAAATAACCTGGAACAACATTAACTTGACTAGATAGAGCTCTGAACACACAGCTGCAGTTAAAAAACTAGAAAATATTAGACAAGACAGCTGAAGAATGACAGTGCCTGGAAGGAGCCAAGTGCATCATTTATTGAGTATATGACTTACATGCACTATAAGCAAATGCCATATCTCAGTAAATGGGAGTAAATTTACCCTATTGGAAGGTCAAGATTATTTTTGGTTTTACAATTCTCACTGCTGGCCTGTCTAGAAAGGATTTTGTAAAAATTACTGCCCACTGGGAAATTTCAGGTTTGTAAAATATCTGGTGATTATCACAGAAGAAAGATGCAACTCCAATGTGAAATTTATTCGGGGCTTGTATCACTCCTGATCTTAAGTTCCTCCCCATATATAATTAGGCACATCAGGAATAGCAAATTATATCTTCCTGCAATGCCAATTTCTCTGTCTTCTTGATCAAATACCTACTATTAGTCACGATAACAGTAAGCCATGCCTGACATCTCTTTTGACACACTCCATAAAATGGCATGCTAGTTCTGATGAGGCTGTATTTCCTGATATTCCTCATACTTTTTCCTGTTTCAATCAGAGATGTTATTTCATCAGTGATGGTGGGACCAGTGGACTCAAGTGCTGATTCAAGGATCAATTATTGGTTTAACTTGGAATCAGGCATGCTTGTACATATGGATGAAGTATGGGGGAGAAATAAATTTGTACTTGATTTGAAAAGGCTCTGTATCATCATTGGACAATGCTGCAGAGAATTGGCTTGGGTCCGAACTGATTTCAAGTTACAGTATCCCCAGAGTCAACTCAGAGGTGGATCTTTAGGACTGAGGGTTCTGCTTTGAGAAGCCAGGTTCCAAAGCTCTGATATGGATATCTGAAATAAAAATCTCAATGTATTTTCTTAATAGAAGAATAGAAAGAAACACAAACTAAGAGATAGAATGATAGAAATTACTCAATTTGAAAAACAGAGTGAAAATAGACTGCAAAACTAAGAGACTCAGGGACTTGTGGGACTGTAACAAAAATGTAGTAATATTTGTGTCATCAAGGTTTCAAAAAAAGAGGGGTGAAAAAGCAGGGCTGGAAAAGGATTCAAAGAAATTATGGTTGAAATTTCCCCAAATTTGGCTAGTCGTAAATGTACAGATTCAAAAATTGAGTGAATTTCCAAAGAGGAGAAACTAAAGAAATTCATATCAAGTCACCTTATAGTCAAACTTTTACAAACTAAAGAAAAATCTTGATTAAGTGTGAGAAAAACATCTTACTTATAGGAAAAAAAGATTTGAATGACAGTAGATTTTCCACCAGAGACCATGAAGACTAGAAGGAATTGGCAAAACATATTTCACATGCTGAAAGAAAAAAAAAATCTGTCAACCAGAATTCTATATCCAGCAAAAGTAACATTCAGGAAGAGGGGAAAATCAAGATATTATCAGAAGAAGGAAAACTAAGGGAATTAGTTGTCAGCAGAACTACCATGAAAGAATGGCTAAAGGAAGTTATCTAGACTGGAAGAAAGAAAAAAGAAATCTTGGAACTTCAGAAAGGAATAAGAAACATGATAAACAAAAATATGGATAAATATAATGGACTGTTTTTTGCATTTGAGTTTTCTAATTTATATTTGATGATGAAGGAAAAATATAACACTGCTGGATATGGTTGTAAATATAAAAAGAAGAAATATTAAACACAATTTAATTATAAACAAGGCATGGTAAATGGATGTAAAAGGGTGTAAGATTTTTCCACTTCACTTGAACTGTTAAAATAATGACATGAGTAGACTTGGATAAGCTATGTATATATAATATAAGCTTAAGCAACTGCTAAAACAGCTAAACAAAACATTAGATGTAAATTGAAATGGAATTCTAAAATACGTCAACAAACTCATATGAAGGAACTAAAGAGACAAAAAAGAGTAAATATTTTAATAAACCAGGAAGAACAAAGGGAAAACAAAAAATAAAATGGCAGATTTAAATTGTAACCTATCAATAATTGCATTATTGATGCAAGTGGTGTAAATACAGCAATTAAAACACAGAGATTAAAAGTGAGGATTGAAAAAAATGGCCCACCCATAAGATGTCTTGATGTCAACAAGAAGCTCACTTCAAATATAATGATATAGGCAGGTTGAAAATAAAAATATGTCTGTTAATTTCCTAGGACTGCTATACCAAAGTACCAAAAATTAACTGGATTGAAACAGCAGAAATTTATTGATTTATCATTTTGGAGGCCAAAAATCTGAAATCAAGGTGTTAGCAGGGCTGTTCTTCCTCTAAAATCTCTAGAGAAGCATCCTCTTTTGCTTCATCCAGCTTCTAGTGGCTCCAGGTGTTCCTTGGTTTGAGGACATATCTCCAATCTCTGCCTCTGTCTTCACATGTTCTTTTCCTGTGTCCTTCTCTTCTGTTTGTTATGAGGAGACTTGTCATTTGATTTAGGGTACACACAGGTAATCCGGGATTATCTCATCTCAATATGCTTAACTTCATTACATCTGCAAAGATTCTTTTTCCAAATAAAGTCGCATTCAGTTTTCAGGGTATGGGTATATCTTTTGATGACCACTATTCAACCCATTTCAGGATGGAGAAATATATATCATGTCAACATTAACAATAGAAAGCAGGAATGGCTATATTTATATCAGCTAAATTAGATTTTAGAGCAAAGATAATTACTGGAAAATACAGGACTACATAAAATGATACAAGAAGTCAATCTCCAAAAAGACATCATTGACCCTAAATGTGTATGTACTAAACAACATAGCTGCAAAATACATGAAGCAAAAGTAATAAAACCTAAGTGATAAATAGACAAATCCCAATTATATTTGGAGACTTCAACTACTCTCTATCAATTATTGTTGGAAAAACAAAGTGGAAAATAATCAAGAAAGTAGAGTAACTACACAACACCATCATCCAACAATATCTAATCAATATTTATGAAATATTCTACCCAATAACAGCTGAATACACATTCTTTTAAATTATCCAAAGAACATAAACCAAGATGGATTACATCCTGGGCCACAAAACAACACCAACAATTTTATAAGAATTGAAATCACAGAGCATGTTTTCTGGTCAAAATAGAATTATACTAGAATTCAGAAAAAGATAATAAGAAAATCTCCAAACAATTGGAAACTAAACAACACCTTCATAAATAATCCAAGTTTCAAGGGAAATAAAAAATGCATTGAAGTGAATTAAAATACAACCTATTAAATTTTTTGGAACACAGCTAAAGCACTGATCAGAGAAAAATTTATAACAATACATGCATATATTTGATAATAAAAATGTCATTTATCTATATCTAAGCTCCTACCTAAAGAACCTATAAAAAAGGGCAAAATAAAACCTAGACAAGCAGAAAGAAGAAAAGAAGAAAGCAGGAATTATTAAAATTAAAAATAAAACAAAAATGAATGTAAAAAGAACACAATGAATAAATCAATTAAAAAATTCTTTAAAATACTTATAAAATTCACAAACCTCTAACAAAACTGACAAAGAGAAAAAGAGAGAAGACACAACTTACCAGTGTCAGGAATGAAACAGGTATCACTACAGATATTGCCGCTATTGAAAGGATAAGGAAATATTATGAACAACTTTACTCATATGACATTGACATTCATAGATAGATCTATGGACCAATTCCTTGAAAAACACACACTACCACAATTTACTCAATATGAAATGGATTATTTAAATAGCTCTAAACTATTGAGGGAATGTAACTCAAGTTCAAATACTCTTCCTTAAAAATCTCTTGACTAAAATGGTATCACTTAACAAGTCTTTCAAATGCTAAAAAAAATTCACAGTGTTACACATCTTTTCTAGAAAATTGAAGAGCAGTGAACACTTCTCAATTAATTTAATAAAGCAAATATTATCCTGTTAAAAAATGAGATTAAAACCAAAAATATTGCAGCTCACTAATACCCCTCATGAATATAGGTGTACATATCCTTAAAAAAATATAATCAAATGTAATTAATCAATATACAAATATTTACACACCAACCAAGAGGAGATTATTCCAGGAGTGCAAAGCTACCTCAATATTGGAAAATCAATTAATGTAATCCACCAGAGTAACCATGGTTAACATTAACTCCATTTTAATAGGTTAATGAAGAAAATTTATATGATCAAGTTTATCAAAAAAGAAAAAGCTTTTGATAAAATTTAACATCCACTCACAATTTTTAAAAAACTCAGAAAAATAGGAAGAGAGTTACTTTTCAAACTGATAAAGAACATTTCCAAAAAAAGAAAAAAATCCATAACAAGCCTACAGCTAATGGTACATTGAATGATGAAATAGTGAATATTTTCTCCCTAAGATCAGGAAGAAGGCAAGGATGTCCATTCTCACTGCTCTTAATCAACATGGGCTAGAAGTTCTCTTCAGCATAACTAGACAAGAAAAGAAAGTAACAAATATATTTATTGGGAAGGAAGAAATAAATTGTCCCTATTTGTGGATATCATGAATGTCTATGTAGAATACCCCAAGGAATCTACCAAAAAGAATATTCCTCCTAGAACTAAGAAGTGGGCTAAGCAATGTCTAGGATTCAGGATCAACATACAAAAATATAAATCAATTATATTTCTACATACTAGCATAAATACATGAAAACCAAAATTAAAAATACAGCACTGTTTACAATGTCTCAAAAATGATCTATGAAGGTATACATCCAACAAAACATGAACAGGTCATTTATGCTCAAAACTGCAAATGCTGATGAAACAAATCAAATAAAGTGTAAACAAATGGAGAGACATATCTCCATACCTTGATGGAGTTCATGGTTTAGAAGATTCATTACAATAATGATGTTTATTCTCCCAAATTAATGTACAGGTTTGACATAATTCCTATCAATAGTCCAGCAAGACTTTTTTGTGAATATGGACAAGATTATTCTAAAATTTATATAAATAGGAACATGGATTAAAATACCAAAACCAATATTAAAAAAATAATAAAGTGAGAAAAATCAATATACCCTATTTTAAGACTGTGTGATATTGGGAGAAGGGTAGATACATACCTCAATGTAATGAACTTGAGAATGTAGAAAGATATCCAGAAATATACCCAGTTGATTTCTGAGAAATATGCAACAGCAATCAACTGAGGAAAGACAGCCTTTTCAACAAATGTTGCTGGAGCAACTGGACAACCATGGGTAAAAACAAAGCAAAACAAAACAAAAACTAATAAGGCCACTTGGAGCTGTCTCACACTTTATACAAAAAAAAAATAACTCAAGATAAATTATAGATTTAAAATGTAAAACTAAAAAAAACTTATAGAGAAAAACTTATATAAGAGAAAGTCTTTGGAACACAGGGCTGGGTAACAATTTTCAAATGTGACACTAAAAGCACAATCCATAGAGGAAAAAATGGAAAAATTGAACTCCAATCAAGTAAAAAAACACAATTCCCTCTGCAAAAATACATGGTTAGGATGGTAAAAAGACAAACTACAGACTGGGAGCAAATATTTGCAAATCACATATCTGACAAAAGACTAAACTAGAATATACAAAGAACTTTCAAAACTCAACACTAATAAAATAAACAATTCAGGAAATGTGCAAACAGTAGGAAGAAATATTCACTGAAGAGGATGTAAAGATGGGAAATAACTACATAAAAAGTTGTTCAAGATCATAAAGGAAATGTAAATTAAAACCACAATGAGATATCATTATACATGTGTCAGAATGGCTAAAAAAAAAAAAATACTGAGAACCCCAAATCCTGGCAAATATGCAGAGAAATGGATCATTTCTTCCATTACTGGTGGTAATGTAAAATAGCACAGCAACTCTAGAAGACGGTTTGGCAGTTTCTTATAAAACTAAGTATACAGCTAACATATAATGTAACAATCACAAACTTCTGGGCATTTATCCTAGAGAACTGAAAACGTTAACACCTGTATATAAATGTTTATTGCAGCTTTATTTGTAATAACCACAAACTGGAAACAACCCAGATGTCTTTCAACCTATGAATGGTTAAACAAACTGTAGTATATCCATTCCAAGGACTACTACTCAGCAATAAAAAATAACAAATCATTGACACCTACAGCAACCTGAATGAGAATTATGCTGGGTAAAAAAAAAAAAAAAAGACATTCTCAAAAGGTTACATACTGTATTATTCTACCTAATAACATTAAAAAAAAAAGAAAATGACAGAAATGGAAGCTGGATTATTGGTTGCCATGCATTAAAGAAGGGTTGGGGGCATGAGGAAAATGGGCATGGTTATAAAAGTGCAAGGTGAGTGATCTTCGTTGTGAAGGAAATGTTGTGTATCTTGACGGTATCAATGCCAATGCCTTAGTTATGACATTGTATTATAGTTTTGTATGATGGCATCAGATGGGGAAAATTGGACAAAGGGTACATGTGCTCTGTGTGTATTATTTCCTATAACTAGATATGAATCTACAACTTTCTCAAAATAATTTTAATTTTAAAACATGTAATGAGTATGGTCAATTGATCTTTGACAAAAGAGCAAAGACAATACAATAGAGAAATGATAATCTTTTCAACATATGGTACTGGATCGAATTAACATCCACATACAAAAAAAATGAATCTAGGCACAGACCTTACACCCTTCAAGAATGTTAACTCAAAATGGATTACAGGTCTAAATGTAAAATGCAAAACTATAAAACTTCTAGAAGACAACTGGAGAAAATCTAGATGAACTTGGGTATGGCAATGACTTTTTAAATATAATATCAAAGGTCTATGAAACATAATTGATAAGCTGGATTTCATTAAAATGAAAAATTTTACTCTATGAAAGACACTGTCATGACAAGCCACGTATTGGGAGAAAATGCATAAGACAAATCTGATAAAGGACAGTTATTCAAAATATAGACAGAATTCTTAAAATGCAACAATAAGAAAAAACAACACAATTAAAAACAGGTAAAAGACCTGAACAGACACCTTATCAAAGAATATGTCAGATGGCAAGAAAGCATATGAAATGATGGTTCACACCATATGTCATTAGACAGACACAAAACAACGAGATAACACTACACACCTGTTAGAAAGGCCAGAATCTGGAACACTGACAACACTAAATACTGGCAAGGATGTAGACAAACAGGAACTTATTCATTTCAGGTGGGAATGCAAAATGGTACAGCCACTTTGGAACATGATTGAAACATGATTTCCAGTTTGGAAGTCTCCTACAAAACTAAACTTACTCTTACCAAACACATGACCCACCAATCATGTTCCTTGGTATTTACCCAAATCAACTGAAGATTTATATACTAACAAAAACCTGCACATGAATATTTATAGAAATATTTATAACGTCCAAAATCTGGAAGCAAACCAAGATGTCCTTTAGTATATGAATGAATAAACAAACTGTGCCACATCCAGGCAATGGACTATTATTTAGTGCAAAAAAGAAATAAACTAGCAAGCTGTGAAATGGCATGGAGGAAACTTAAATGCATATTAGTAAAAGAAGCCAATCTGTAAAGTTTACATACTATGATTCCAACTACATGACAGTCTAGAAGAAAAGGAAAAACCATGAAAATAGTAAAAAAATTAAAGGCTGTCATAGGTTGGGTGGGGGAGAGAAGATTTTGAGCACAGAGACTTTTTAGGGCAGTCAAACTTCTGTATGATACAATAATGATGGATACATGTCATTATACATTTGTCAAAACTCATACAATGTACAACACCCAGAGTGAAGCCTAATGTCAAAACTCTGAGCTCTGGGTGATTATGATGTGTCAATGTAGGCTTATCAGTTATAAAAAATGTTCCACTCTAGTATGGTATGTTCATAGTGGGGTGTCTGTGCATGTGAGTGGACAGGGTATAGGGGAACTCTGTACTTTCTGCTCAATTCTGCTATGAATGTGAAACTGCTCTAAAAATGTAAAGTCTGTTTGAAAGGGAAAAAGAAGTGAAATGAGCTACTTAACTCTTTTTTTTCCTTTTGTTAAGCTTTTACAAACATTATCAATAATAAGCAACAGTTGATAGCCCAGTTCTAAATTAACTTCATTTTCTGCCAAAGACTATATAATTCCCTCATATTTTAAATTCTCATATTTCTAACTCTTCTACTGTATATTATATTTTTTCTAAATTAAATCTAATTGGTTGGACAGAATTTAGTCAGCTTTCCCATCATGTGTCTGTGGGTGGTTATAGGGACAATTTTGATATGCATTTCATAAAAAAAAAAATTCAATCTTTGGGCAGTTCTATCTAAGTCAAAACCTGCCATTTTAAAAGTCAGGGAATTTTCAATAATTTTGACTTAGGTGTTTTATTTTTTGTTAGCTCAATAATGTGTATACTAAATGTTCCTTGTTCAATATGATTTTTGTAACTTGTTACAATCTATGAAGTGGATAAGGTATTTATTTATATCATATCCTTTCTCACTGCATTTAGCATTGAGTTAATAATTATATGTTGGATATTCTTAAGCAGTGATGATTTTTTTATTACTTTTTTATGTCTTATATGTTTAGCCATTCTTACATCAGATTTCCAAATCATCTCTTCAATCCTAGATGTTTCCTTTAGTTCTCTGTAACATCTGTTCTGTAGACTCCATAAGTATTATCTTAATTAAATATTGGATACATAATATTCTTTATGTACCTCCTGTCAATATCCTATTCTGCTTTACTTGTCATCACTGAATAGCATCAATGGCTTGTTTTTATTCAAGTATATTGTAAATCCTAATCATTGCGTGCATGATATTTTTGTGTGGAAGTGACAATTTGAGTTATTTTAATCAAAAAGTTTCCATTCACAAATAACTTTATTGGACAAATTTTCCCTTCAATAGTAGTTGTGAAACAGATAACAAAATTAACATGTATATACACATATATGTATATATTATATTATGTTATATGGTATAATATTACATATTATAATATAAAATATGTATACTATTGTAATATTATATATATGTATGTGTGTGTGTGTATATATATATATATATATATATATATATATATATATATATGAGAAAATCCTGGTACTACAACTTATTTTTCCATTTGAAAACTATTTGGCATAAGGTAAATTATTGCAATTGTTAATTTGGATACTATTGGATTTTACAAGAAACATTTCACACTGTCAAAAGGATGTGAAGAATGCATTCTACAATATGAGACTATATTATTAACCTAAATCATACAGACTAAGATCATTACCCACTATAGTAAAGCACCTTTTAAAATTTTTCTTATCAAATATGCTAATTTCCTGTATGTAATTCTCTTTCTCTCTCAATGGGAATGTCAAAGCTACATTTTTGCTTCTGAGTTGTAAATTTTATGTTAATCATTCTGTTTTAAATTCTTATCATTTTGATAAAAATGGGAGTTCATTTGCTAAAGAATATGAAATTGCACAAATTTTATTTGACATCTTCAGGTTGTATATTAGATAAGAGTATGTTTTTTTTAAGTATTGTTCTTTTTTTTTAAGATTTTTTTTTAATGTGGACCATTTTTAAAGTCTTTAATGAATTTGTTACAATATAGCTTATGTTTAATGTTTTGGTTCTTTGGTCATGAGGCATGTGGCATCTTAGCTCCCAACCAGGGATTGAACCTGCACCCCCTGCACTGGAAGGCAAAGTCTTAATCACTGGACCACCAGGAAAGTCCCAATGAGAGTATTTTTATTGATCATTTTCACTTTTCACAATTACATTTCAGTAATTGTCTTTTTTTTTTTTTTTTTTTCAAAATTTGTTATCTTGCAGTTCTGGATATCCAAAGTCCAAAATCAGTACCACTGGTCTAAAATCAAAGTGTCACCAGGCTGGTTCCTTCAGGCAAACTCTAGGGAAGAATTGCTTACTTACCTTTTCCATTTTCTAGATGCCACCTACCTTCTTTGGCTCATGGTCTCTTCCTAAATTTTCAAAGCCAGCAAAGTAGCATCTGACTTATTTTCCATCATCACATCTCTTTCTCTGAACAAACCCAGGAAAGCTTTTTAAAGATGCATGTAATTAGGTTGAGCCCACCTGGGTAAATCTGGGTAATCTCTCCATCTCAAGATCTCTACCCTTAATCACATCTGCAAAGAACCTTTGGACATATAAGGAAACACATTCACATGTTCCAGGGATTCGGATTCGGATATCTTGGGGACAATTATTCTGTCTCCCACAAAGAAAAAAAGATATTACAGAGGTGTGTCAGGTAATTAATTAATGAAAATGTTACACTATTTTTCTGGATTTTGTGGTGTTTGCTAGTTGTCCTTTAATATTTGTAATTTATTGCACTATCTCTTCTCATTCTTTCTCACAAATACATATTCTCTTTGTTACCTAATAATGTATTTGCAACTTTGTATTCTTTTTCTTAAGTCTCCCCCAAGTAATTAAGTCTTAATTCCTTAAATGAGGAATCTGTAATGTCCTGTTCGAGAATTTGCGTAAAGAGTATGCTCGGTAGAAGGTAGGTCACTTTAGTGGTTTCACATTGTATTGGCTTTCTATTACTGCATAATAGATTACCACGAATTTAGAAACAAAACGGCATGTATTTATTATCTCATAGTTTCTGTGGGTCTGGGATCTGGGCAGGCTTATCTGGACCTTTTTGCTTCAGGGCTTTGCAAGAGACATCAAGAGTTGCAGTTTCACCTCAAAGTACACCTCAAAGTACCCTTGGAGAAGGATCTGCTTCCAAACTCATGGATTTTCCAAGCTCTATGTTCCTTTTCATCGTACAAGTGAGGGATTCAGCTTCTTGTTGACTTTCAACTGGGGCCAACCTCAGTTCCTTGCCACATGGGCGTCTCCACTATGACTAGCAAGGGAAAGAGTCTCCTATCAAGATGAGCTTTATAGTTTTATGTAATAGAATGAAGGAAGTGACATTGTCACCTTTGCTGTGTCCTATTGGCTAGTCTCAGGTCTCAACTGGAAAAAAGAGGAGATTGCACAAGGGCAGGGGATTGTGCGCACCACCTTAGAGCCTGTCCTTCACAGATGATTTCTTTGAAGCTTTTGTATTTCTTTATCCTTTTCAGCCTTTTATCTTTTCAGAGCTACATTTTCTATTTTAAATTCCATCATAACTTCAACTTTTACTAATTTTCAATAATAAATTTATTTTTAAAATGCAATTGTATTTGAATGTATGTTCACTAAAATTAAATTAAAATTGGTATGATATCAACTAAATTAAAATTATATTCATACAGTTTCAATGTTCTTTTTGTTGTAAATTATTGAAAGCTATGTATTAAAATTAAAATGTAGTATACAAATTATGTTTAGTAACATCAAAAATTTAAATCAAAATAATTGAAATAGAGCTGTCATTTTAGTTCATTTTTAAGAAAATATAATTGAATTATATTAAATAAAAATGAAATTATAATTATTGTGATATTCAATATATTTATAGATAGTATAAACAATAAATATTTTATCCATGCATTTAACATTTTTACCTACATATTTACAAGGTAAAAGTTAAATGTCAATTGTAGAATAGTGTAGAATGTTCCTTAGCTGTTATGTCCAATTGATGAAAATACTGTACCTTTCAAACCTTGAATTTGACCAGGAAAAGATGTAATAGAATGGACTGTGAGCTAAGAAATTATACTTCTTTATGCAAAATTCTATTGCTTTCATACTGAGAAAAAGGATAGAAAAATTAATTTATTACCAAGAGCTTCCTCTTCTCAAAACTTTTTTCACTTAGACACAATGTCTGTCTCCGGTGTTGGAAATTGAACAGCACAGACCCCTTTATGGCAGTGGGATACAGTTAACTCTGTTTTGATCATGGGTCTTGAGGCAAGAGAGCAGATGTTTTGGGTTTTGGATCATACATTGTTAGTCCTGATTTATCCTTCTGTTCTCGAATAATTTTATTTATTTTAACTTATTAATGACAATACAATTTAATAATTTCATTTATAATTTGTCAATATGTGGGGCCTGGAGTAAAAACCTCTTGCCTGGATATAAGGGTGATACTGACCAAGGCCACCAGGAAAAGATTCTGCAAAGTCACAGACATTTCCTTCTGCTGAAAGGATGAGTTCATAAATTGGGGTGGTCCAGCAATTTTCCCTACAAGTAGACCCATTTCTGGGGAAAACCAAAGAGCTCTGGAAAACAGAGGAATTTACCTTCTATGGGCCTTAGTGTTCGCATCTTTTAAAAGCAAATATGATGATATGGTGAAGATATATATTCAACAAGAATACACTGCAGATAAAACAAAAACTTGTAGAATGAAGAGTGATGGTGAATTTGTGATCCCATCAAACTCTACCAAACTATTGTTCTTGAAAGAAATACAAAAAAGGCTGATATTTCTCTTTGATTACTTCAATTTCCCTTTTCTATGTTATTGCTTTGTTTTCCACATGGCAGGGATCTCAACTTTGTTAGGAGCCACAAGTCTATGAATATTTCAAAAGTTTCTCTTTCATCTTCTACACCAAATCCTATTTTCAGGAAATAAACTGATTAGCAATTTCATCCTCAGGAGACATGAATACAAGAGATTATGATGTTCACCTTTTCAAAGGACTTTGCATTTTCAAAGGCATATCCCTACGCCAAGGAATAAATTTCTAATGTTTGAATTTTGGAATTCAGGGAGTGAGTAGAAAAAGCTTTATTTGGGGAAAGAGAAGGGAAGTTCTTAATCTGCTGAAGTGACTCCTCAGTGCTTTTTCTGATCGTTTCTGAACTTTACTTAGTCATAGCTCACTATTAAGCACATTCATCAATCAATACATGACCCTACTCCTTAATGGTGAAACTCTGTTAAGTTTCCATGAAAAAATTCATATAGTATTTGAGACTATAAGAGTTTTATCTCAGGCATCTCTCACAAGAGAAGAGAGAGACTTGTGGGAGGTTGAGGATGTACAGGGTATAATCAGGTACGTTGGTAGCTGCCCACCCTGTAGAAGTCTGAGTCCTTCTGTGCAGAGGCTCTATAATCCCCTAGTGTGTTCTGAATTTCAAGTAGTCCTTTCCCTCATGGATTTTTCAGCAGACCTTTGATGCTGGTCTGGTTTATACTCCAGGAGCCAGGCAAGATATAGCATTAAGCAATCAGAGTGCCACTATTCTCTGTTCTGTGCCTTTCCTATAAGAGAAAAATGGCAGAGGCAGGTGAATTGGAAAAGTAAGAAAAAAAAATCTGAAGAACTTTAAGTTACTCTAGAGGACTGTTCCATTCTAATAAGACATTTTTTTGTCTATTTTCCACTATATTCTATTGTAGCTTTGCCTATTCTCAGGGAATAATCACTCTAGGCCATTGCCATCAGTAACAACCACTGAAGTAGAGTGTAGGAACCACTCAAAGACCCACACAGCAAACTAACACTGGCCCCTTCTTAGGTTTGGACAGTCTACATGTGATTCTGTTGTCTCTTTCAGTTTTTTCCCTTTAGTTAGTCCTTCACAAACATAATGGGAAGGAGAAATGTATACCTTATTTTCTGAAAGATCTGGAAACACAATAAAGCAAAACTTCAAAACTGTGAAAAATCAGACCTGATTTTTTTTAATACAGCAGGCTCTTATCTATTTTTTGCATATTAGTGTAAGTGTGTCAATTTTTAAAATTAGATGTAGTTTTAATATGTGAGCATGACACTGATGTTACTCTAGGGAAGTCCGTTACATAGCAACAAAATTTTCCCCATAATATTATTCCCCTGTCTACCAGTTGATATCTATATTCTATGCCTTGAATCTGATTTGGTACTTATACACACACCTCATAGGCAACTGCTACCTTGACTTCTAACACTGAGATTAGTTTGAATTTTGTATAAATGGAATCATATGTATTTTTAGTGTATGACTTTCTTTATTCAAAATTATGTTTGTTGATTATTCCTTACTGTTGCTTGTAGTTATGAAGTGTTGCTTTATTTACTGTACAGTAATCCATTGTATAAAACTAAAGATGGGTTTTGAAAGAGAGAAAGTGGGAGAAAATTGAGTGTGAGGCCTCCTAGTTCAAGGAAGTGTATGGATGCTTGGTTCTTCTTAGTGGTCTTTACTGAATTCTGGTGTTCGAACATGGAGAGACCTGTCTACTACGTTCGTTTGGAAAGATGCCTACTATTGGCAATCTTGGGAAGTGTGATGTGTCAGGGATGCATGCCACAGCTGGACAAAGCGTCCTCTAACTGGGCTATCTCACATTTCTCTTCTCAGTAATATAAAGCCCACCACTGGAGCATACACCAATATCAATAACTCTGAATTTGGGATTAGCTTCTACTAATGATAGATTTTATCAAGTGAAAGATGAAAAAATCAAAATGGAGGAATCAGACATTTTCTGTTAGTTTATAAAACTAAAATCTACCTGTTAGTACAGAACTATGTACTTCACTAAGTATTTTCATATGCAATATTAGGGCACAGGGGGAGAGAATAGAATGAATGGGAGATTCAGGTCCAGATGGCCTACAGTTAGAACTCACTGAAGCTCACTTAGCCTTGCTTTTGTCAGCTCTGGAATGAGGATACACAGTTCTCTGATCTAATGAAGGGCGAGAGCTCCCACAGTGGTCAATATTATTGCTTCTGCTTGTGTTTACCTGCATGGCAACATTTGGAGACAGGCAGCTTGCATTTTTAATCCATATTTTACTGATATCAACATTGAAACTTAGAGAGGATATTGTCCAAGGCTATTCAGCCTGTAATTGGAAGATCTGAGACTTTGGTTTATAGCTTAGTCTTTTCCTTTCTATCTGCCCAGCCTCCCCTTGATAGAACCCACAGCATCTCCTATTTGAGACAAATAAAGCCTCATGTTAATGGCACAAATTTATTATTATTATCTTTTCTGATTGGGCATTATGCCCTGAAAATTTCTTATTAATCTGGTAAACAAGGCTGTGTAACACAAGATGTCTTAAAGTTCTCTCTCTCCCTTCTCCCTTCCTCTCCTGGACCTTGTTTAAACCTAGGACAACACTTTGGAAAGAGTGCACATGTGCTGTATTATGACCAGTAAGAGTGAGGCTGTATAGCCCTGGTTCCCTGTAGTTGTCTGGAGATCAACACATGCTCCAGGCACCAAACTCCCTCCAGGTGGCAGTGTGCTCCAGGAAAGTCCTGAGATGGGACACATCACAGAAGAAAATGACATTGACTGTGTTTTACTAAATAAGATTTGCTACTTTAAAAATGTTATCAAAGGTAGTCTCTGCCCCATCTCTACTGACACAATCATTTTTCTACTGTGGCCGCAGCTTGAGGAGGAAATAATGACCCAGTGTATATAGTGCACAGAACTTCAGCCTGGGAGTCAGACCAAGTCTGGGTAATGGCTCTGCTATTGTCTCTCTGAGTGATTTGAAGTCTGGGTTTATTTGATGCCTTACTCTAACATGTGATGCTAATCTTGAGACCTAGGGCAGTATCTTTAGGTTGGGGAGTTATGTTGGCACCCTTAGTTTGTGTATATGTGAAATAAAGGTGTATATAATATGATACCCAAGGTCAATTACAGATGTTTATATTCTGAGACATGATAATGCACTGATAAAATAGTCCCATATCAATTTACAATTTCAATTAAAACGACATGTTCTAGGAGGGGAATTTGAGATAATCATTTTTAAAATGTTGTTATTATATTTTCTTGCTTTCAAAATGTCTGTGATATTAAGAAATGCCATTGTTTATAACAGCTTTCCAGGCAAAAAGTACACTCTTGAAAATAAACAAAATGTATTCTCCAGTTAGCTGGCAGCATTACCTATTTACACAATTAATATGACTTTAGATCTTCACTATCACACCCTAGAATCCAACATTACTTAGCATCTAAGATTTCTTCACATTCAGGTTCAAAACAAACTCACTTTTGATTCTTTGCAAGTTTGAGTGACAACATGAGGACATACAGCCTTTTTAGTTGATTTGTGATGGTGACCATTTTATACCAATACAATTAACAAAATCACTCTTGTAGTAAAATGAAAAGAATTGAAGTTTTATGTCCATTTCTAATTTGAGTAAAATAATAGTTCTTTTTTTCCCCTAAATTGAATTATACATACTGAAAATTAAACAGCTTTTCCTGAGAGGTCACTGGGAACTTTTGACGGATTTTCTATGCCTTTCTAATAGTAATTCACTATGTGAGAATGAGGCATGCCAATCTCTCCAATTTTACAAATGCTTGACCTACCCTGAAAGGTTTGACAGTTATAATAGCCTTTAATTGCAGTGCCTGACACGTGTCAGGAAACACATTTTTATAAATGTCTTAATACATAGCTTGGTGTGTCTAGTCTTCTAAAGTCCTAAGAAGTAATTGCTTTTACTTCATAAGATATTTTGTAAATTAATTATTCTTCCAGTGCTACAGATTTGGTTTCCTTTTATTTTTATTTATTTATTTTTTAAACATCTTTATTGGGGTATAATTGCTTTACAATGGTGTGCTAGTTTCTGCTTTATAACAAAGTGAATCAGTCATACATAAACATATGTTCCCATATGTATTCTGGTTTCCTTTTAAAAAAAAACTTTCTTGCTACTTTAATTCTATGAGGTTTTTTTTTGTTTTGCATTTATAGTATATTTTGTATATTCTATCTGTAGTGTCGCATCTTAGTGTAATTTTTGTAAAATATTTTCAGTGATGATGAAATTCAAATCTAAGTTACAATTCAATTGCATGTATTGACGGCTGTGAAAATAGCTGAACTGAGGCAATAATCTCAGAAGTAGATACCTTTTTAACGTGGCACAATTAATACATGCTAAGCACTGAGGCCTACTTTAGCACTTAAATCTTATTTCTAGGGTGGGGAAGATTATTTTGACAGAAACTTAGAGATACATACTGATTCGGTTATAGTTAAAAGATAGGGGAAAGAGTATTTTAAAATCAAAAAACTACATGTATCTATGAATGCGTGCACAGGTGGGACATATTTACTTCTTCTTATTATTATTATTATTATATTTAAGCAAATAATACTTTAACCGTAACACGGATGCTAATTTTGAATAGGGCAATGTAGAAAGTGCCTGAGAGTTAACAGGGCAGGGATCTCTCCAGACAAAATAGAGATTCAATTTATCTTTGATACATGTATCCTTACTATAAAATCTTTGCCATGACCTCTTCCATGAACTATGCATATTCCTTCTCTAAAAATGTCTTTCACAGATTTC
The DNA here is from genome assembly GCF_963455315.2 of Globicephala melas. NCBI lineage: Eukaryota > Metazoa > Chordata > Mammalia > Artiodactyla > Delphinidae > Globicephala > Globicephala melas. Next base: position 16,527,714 of record NC_083325.1, read on the forward strand.
AGGGTTTCACTTTTTAAGTCATGAAATACACAACTACCCAGAAACTCTGTGTAGAACTAGACTTGGAGTCAAATAGATTCAGAACTCAGTAGTTGATTTTGTTTTAATTAGCATACTTCCTTTTAAGCTGGGATTCTTCATACTTGGTTAGTATATATTTTTCATATTTCCAATATGCTGTTTCTTCAGTAAGCACTTATTCTCAATCCTAGAAAAAAGTTGTAATAAGCTTAAAAAATTAGGATACATAATTAACAGTTCAAATGAAAACAAAAACCACAAGGCAAGTTAGATGAAATATACAATATAATGGACCTAAAAAAAGAGGAATTGCCTCATCCTTTATCTTGTAGTCCCTGCCTTCCCAGGTTTAGGCAATGTCTCACCTTCATCTCACAATTTCTGAACTTCTGTTAAATAATTTCAAGATGCCTGAAAGTATTCATACAGTTCACACCTAGCCCCCTTAGCAGGAGAAGAGAAATGGCTGTTTCCAGAGTGATCGATGCCGTGCTGATCAATCCTTCACAAAAAACAGAAGCTAAGGGGAAACTATATAAATCAGGTCTGTTTGTTTTTACTTTTTAGATTACAGTGGAAATAAATGAAGAGCACTCAAATGAGACCAAGCAGAGGGTATTTATTCAGAGCTTGCTATATAACAAGGGAGTCAGCCATCACCACTTGAAATTGGCAGAGATGCAAAGGCCAGCAAAGGAGTGAGAAATCTTTATAGTGAGAAAGGGGAAGACTTCAGGTATGCCCTGATTGGAGGCTGTTGGCATGAGGAAGCTGGAGGCATGTGAACTGTTAGTAGGGTATCCTATGTGATTGGTTTCAAAGTGTGTTTGGATTTCTCCGGTTGGTCCTGAGTTTGAATTATGGGCAAAAATTATGGAAGCTGGTAGTCATTGACCATGCCCTGAGCATTCTGGGTATATTGCTTGCAAAGGTTATAGTAGTTTTGCTTCCTGGGCTGACTGCTGCAGAGGTTATGGGTCAGAATTCTACTGTCATTTGTGCTCTGACCTTTGTCTACTTGTATATTCAGTCTCTCATCCATGTCCATATAATTTAAAACCTGCCAAAAATTTCCCACAATAACTTTGATACTGTATGTGATAAAGGTAAAACAAATAACCCACACACTTTTCAACCAATCTGTTTCAAATTTTCTTTCGGCAGTGTTTGATTTGTCGGGTATAAAGGACTGGAGATTGGAATGCAATTTTATTTATAAGTGATGATAATTAAGATTCAGTAAAATACACAGTTGCACAGTTAACACTCCCATGCTCAACTAAAACACTATATCTGAAACTTTCCTGGAATAATATGCAGTGCATGTTTTTTCTGGTAATCAAAAGAGGATATTTTTAGATAACAGATCCAGTAAAACTGAATAGAGGCATAGGAAGGGACATGGACACTTAGGACTGGGGTGGATCTTAGTGACCTTCTAAATTGGAAGAAGATTAAGTAAAATATTCAAATGATCACAGCCCAGTTAGTAGCAGAGTTGATGTTGGAGTATAATTGCTTTACAATGGTGTGTTAGTTTCTGCTTTACAACAAAATGAATCAGTTATATATATACATATGTTCCCATATCTCTTCCCTCTTGCGTCTCCCTCCCTCCCACCCTCCCTATCCCACCCCTCCAGGCGGTCACAAAGCACCGAGCTGATCTCCCTGTGCCATGCGGCTGCTTCCCACTAGCTGTCTACCTTACGTTTGGTAGTGTATATATGTCCATGTCTCTCTCTCACTTTGTCACAGCTTACCCTTCCCCCTCCCATATCCTCAAGTCCATTCTCTAGTAGGTCTGTGTCTTTATTCCTGTCTTACCCCTAGGTTCTTCATGATATACTTTTTTTCTTAAATTCCATATATATGTGATAGCATACAGTAATTGTCTCTCTCTTTCTGACTTACTTCACTCTGTATGACAGACTCTAGGTCTATCCACCTCATTACAAATAGCTCAGTTTTGTTTCCTTTTATGGCTGAGTAATATTCCATTGTATATATGTGCCACATCTTCTTTATCCATTCATCCGACGATGGACACTTAGGTTGTTTCCATCTCCGGGCTTGCGTATTAGTATTACTTTTCATACATCCCTTCAGAAATGGAAAAACTAGTCTTAGCTTGTAAGTTGTGCAAAAAAACACCACAGTTTGTTGATTCCTGGTCTAGTATATTAAATAATTAAAGATCATGTAAGGAGAGCAAAAACAAAGTTTCCAGTTGATTCTTACTCTCCACTCCCAAAATTGAGCACCAGAAAACCCCACTGAAAACAGAAAAGCAAAGCTAAGTTTATTGAACCTACTGCAGTAAGGGAGACACCCACCTTGACGGTTCTTATGTGTCTCTGAAGGGAGAAATGTAGAAGAGGGTATGTATTGGATTAAGGCTTGAGTAGGGTCATATTCACCTAAAATACCAAAAGATAAGTCTTGGAAGGCAGGAAACTGTCTGAGATCAGGTAGAGTTTATAACAAAACAACTTTGAAATTGTAGTATAAGGTGAGAATTATTGACAAGCAAACTGTTATGCTTAATAAGAAATCTGCTTAGTTTGTTCAGTTTTATCTTCCGGTAACAGGTATTTCTTGAAGCAAATAGCTAAGAATTTTTTTCTTTTTTCCTGATTCCAGTATTGTTCAGCAAAGCAAGAAAAAACATGGTTTGTTACAGATTTGGTAGCATAGGATAGGTGCATAAGACCATGTTGACTTCAGTTCTCACTACCAAAACATAATTTAGTTATAAAAATTAACTTGAAAATGGTCAAGCCATATATTTATGTCTCCAGTGCCTAACAGTAGTGCCTTGCACCGTGTAGAAAACTGATGAAAAAATACTGACTGTAACTATATGATTTCAATTTTTAATCCAAAAGGATTTAATTAGCTAAAATCAGTGATCATATGTTCCATCACCTTGAACTAAAGGCTTTGTAACTAGTAATAAAGTAGATGGAATTAAATGAGCAGTAGTTAACTTCTTACCTAACAGCATTTCTATTTTAACCTGCAGTTTACTGGGAAAAAATTCTCCTTCTAGTAACCTGGGTCTGTTTTTGTCTAATTATCTCTTCCGTTTTGAGACTGAAGTATTCTAGCTCCACTTGTGATAACATCTGTAAAAGAAACCAATATTCTTTGCAACATACAAAGCTCCCAGTGAAAGAGTTGCTTACAGGTAAGGGCGGGGAGGTACCACTGGTTTAACCTATTCATGTCGCAATCTGAAAGCAGTAAACTCCTAGACACCTTCATTTCCCCAGGTCCCCTTGCAAAGCCCTCAATTTAGAGAGAAAAATCTATTTCTTATATTTCTAAGTGGAAATTCTCAGTTGATTGTAGATATACTGTGCGCGGGAGCTGTCAGCAACGCATGTGATAAAATTCCGGGAAAAGTTCTTTATTTCACATGTCATTTGGCTTTGCCTTGAACAAGCTGCACTCTAACAACAGGTAATTGTCTTTTTTTTCTTCTTTTTTGGCTGCCTTTAGTGGTGCATTTTCTCCCTCCTTGCTGCATAAAGCCCCCTCTCTCCACAAACATGCATTCACGCCCACACATTTCTGATGCAGAACAGGACAAATGCAACCCAGGGCATTTTTTTTTACAGACCAAAGGGCAAAACTGGAGGGAGACGAAATAACTGAAAATAAGTTTAGAATAATCAACATAAAAAACAAAAATTGAGAGTTTGAGACTGAGGACTCCAATGCAAGTTAAGTTTAGGATGAATCATGGACTAGGTCATGCATTAGAGGTTCTTACCTACCGTAGGTTCTTAAGGCAGAAAATATCTTGCTCACATAATTATATAACTCATAATTATATGAATGAATGAACAAATAAATGAGCAGGGAGAAAAACAGGCAGTTTCATGGAAAGTAAGTACTGGCAGATATTAGAGAATTGAAGTTGATCATTAGGGACTAGACAATGCTCTGGACAGTAGATAGGATTTCTCTCACAGATGCTAAATGCAAGGGAAAACCACAGTGAATTGAGCTAGCATTTTCAGGGAGACTTTGATTTTGCATTTCATGGATCATGTCATTTGGGGATACACAGGGTTTCAGCAGGACCCTGGCACCAAATGCCCCAAAATGGAGCAATATTATATAACTGGATAGATTACCTTGTTCCCATCTCTTGTTTAGAGAAATAACAGACGAAAATTTATTCCACAAAATAAGAAATAGTCTTTTAAAAAGAGCTTCAAGAAATTTGTCATTTTGCTCTTCTATAAATTAGTAAAATGATAAACAACTAAAGATTATATAGTATTTACTTTGTGCCAGATTGGATTCCAAAATTTTTATACTTTTTAATTTAGTTAATCAGAATTATACTCATCATTTTGATTCCCATTTTACACATGAGGATACTAAAACACAGTGGTAGATAGTCATAGTCATTTGACTATGTCATGAAATCAAATCCTTGGTAGATCCAGGACTTGATCACAGACAAGATAGCTCCAAAATCCAGGCTCAAATTCACCATAGCCAACTATGATTACCTCATGGGATTGTTATGTGTTTGAATCAAAACAACTTATGTAAAAAAGTTTTAAAATGTTATAACAATTTGAAACAAAAGTGCTTTCCTTTTCAGGTAAAAAATATACAATTGCTAGATGCTTTAGACAATGGTGATTGCCCTATCGTAGTGTAATGGGCATGGACCCAGGAGCTGGACAACTCATACTCTAATTGGTGCTTTGAAACTAAATTTGCTAGCCAAGTTTCTTGGCTTCTCTGATTCTCAGTTTTCTTATCTAGACAATGAAAATAGTGGTAGGTCAGCAGTCTTCATACAAGGGTTGTAAAAACACTTTAAACAGTACATGGGAAAGTGATTTTCAACTGTAAAACATAATCAACATATTTAATATGTTGAATTTGGCTTCCAACAATGACAAACTAGATTATTTTGAAATAACTCACCAACTGACAATGACTAGGAAAGCTGAATTATTAAAAAAAATACTGTTTGAGCTTTAGCAACCCATCAAGGCACTAAGGAAATGAGACATATGGAACCAAGTTCCAATGTAGGAGGGAAGCCTACAGAGGTGGTCAGGTTCTGGTTGGTTTATCTGTATGTTTATTTGCTTTAGTCATTCTTTATCTCCTAAAATGGTATTTGAGGGAGTGAGACACCAGATAGAACCTTAAGTAAAATTACAAAAAATAATTAGAATTCTAGGGCCACCAAAATGGAGAGATTTTAATAAACATTTTGTGATTTTAGTTGGAACCATAAATGTCTACATCCTATGTATTAGTTTCCTATTGCTGATGTTACAGATTACCACAAATTTAGTGGTTTAAAATATAACAAATTTATTATCTTGTTATTTTGGAGGCCAGAAGTCCAAAATGTATCTCACTGGGCTAAAATCAAGGTGTTCCTTTCTGGAGGCTGCAGAGGAGAACCTGTTTTGTTTGTTTGCTTTTTCCAGTTTCTAGCAGTGGCCCACATTCCTCGGTTTGTGGTTCTCTTCCCTCTCCAAAGCCAGTAGTGGTTGGATCAGACTTTTTCCACACTGCGTCACTCTAACACTAGATTCTTCTGGCTTCCTCTTCCACAATAAGAACCCTTGTAATTAGATCAAGCCTACCAAGATAATTCAGGATAATCTCCCTATTTTTTTTTTTAGGCAAAAAAATGAATGTTTATTTAGAATGAGAAATGAAGACACTACAAATAACCAATTTTTATAAAGTTGATAAGTACTTAAAAATCACAATATTTTGAATGTAAATATTTTGTACTTAATAATTTTATAATAATTCCTTTTTTCTACATTTTATTGCTGCATGCTATTGGTACTCTTCATATGACAACTATTTCACAATATTTTCTGTGGAATCTATAGAAAGAAAATATAGTTCAATATTTTTTCTAGCATCGTTGAGGAACATTTTTTTTTTTCTGTTCTTGAAAGTCTCAGCTCATCACTCTGTATTTGACAGCTGTAACTTCTAGATTCTTTCTCAGGAAGTGCTTCCTGTGGAGACAAGGCTTTGGGGAACTTCACTTCATTGATTGCTTCTAGGCATCTGGCAGCCCCTATAGTAGCCTGTTTAGCTTTGCTCTATATTCTCTAATCCATTTCCCTTCATCTGCCCATAGGCAGTCTAACTTCAGCCAAGACTGAGAAGCATCTTATTCATATCCTTCTCCTTGACATCAAGAAGAGAGCTGGAGATGCTACCCTGGGTCCATCAAGGGGCAGCTTTCCACTGTAGGCATGCTTCCTCTGACCCCTGCTCATACGCAGCCCCAGGAGTAATGTTAGGGCTGAGGGATTGACTCCCATGCTGGGGCAGTGCTTCAAGCCTCTGTCTCAGGCCTGGGGCTGCTGCTCCCTCCACATGTTCCCCAAGGAAAACCCCAAGTCTTTAGGTGCCTGGGCAACTGAGGAGCCCTGAAGCTTAGGCTATAGATACTCACATCACAGATTTAAGAGTCAAGTTATGATCAATCTGTTCTATAATCTCCCTATTTTGATGTCTGCTATTTAGCAACCCTAATGCTCCTCTGCAAAGCAAACTAACGTAATCAGTTTCTAGGAATCAGAATACATATATCTTTGGGGACCATTATTCTGTTTACCACCCGCTAGGCTTAATGTGGACTATAATTAGATATGCCCTCCCAGGAAGTAAGTTCAGATGTGGATACAATGAACCTCTGATTGAAGTAAGAAGATTTGGGATTGGGCTAAATGGGCTTCATGTAAGGAGCAAAAGTAAATTTTCTCTGAAGGACAAGAATGATATCTACACCCTCAAGTTTTCTAAAATTTTTAGACTACCTGGCACCCAAGCAAAAGAATGAGGTTTGTGGGAGGATAATACTCGAGAAAGTAACATGTGAAATATGGGGCAATTAAAACAGATTAGTGTGATATAAGAAATTAATGTTATCATATATCATGTTTAAAATAACTCAGATTAATACATTCAAATATTTAAAAACAGAGACTTAGATGTTATAAAATATTCAAATGACAATTCTATACCTAAAGAATATAATCATTAGAATTAAGAGCTCATCAAATACGTGGTCCAATTATCAATTTTTTAATTGTTAGTTCTAATTCACTTTTTGGGGGGAACTGCTCTGTGACAATTGAGACGAGGTTTATAAATATTTCTCCTTTGCAAGTCAGCATGAAGTTAAGCCTTTTGGGTAGAGGATGCAAGATGTTCAGTAGAGAAGGGAATTCCCTCCCTTCCTGGTTTTAGGGCAGTTCGCTTGCCAGATCTCAGCGGAGTGATAATTATTTTATCCACTTCTTGGCCTGTGCACTTTCTCCAGTGCTAGGAGCCAAGCGGACACCTACCTCTTGTTCTAGTATTTAATAACAGCATGATTTTTCTCACTCTTACTTTGGGTAATGGAAATATATCTAGGAGCCTAAGACATTGCAGGCATGAACTCATGCCTAAATTATTGCCCCCACACTCTCTTCTCAGCCCTAGGCATACCCATTCCAGAGGTCACATGGTACTGACATCTAGTGAGCTGGCTGCCTGACTTTCATCCCTCTTGCCACCCTAGTCCAAGCTGACAGAGAATTGTGCTAGATTCCTGCAGAAGGAGACCTCACCAGCTCCCAGCTCCAGCAATGTAGATTGTCCTCACTCCCTCTGCATGCCCATCTGTGGGCATGCACCCTGTGTCCCAGAGAGTTAGGTTGTTTCTGTTTGTTCAGTGATTGTGGAACAGCTCTGGCAGGGCAATCAAGTGAAGTCATCCTCTATCTATGGCTTTAGCCATACCATTTTAAGGTCTGCATCTCTTTTCCAAGTTTTCCTTTTCTCTGGGATTCTCTCTGAGCTCTAGGGAATCCTTTACAGTTTTCTTTTCATCTTTATAGTTAGTCTGCTATTATAGCTTAATAATTCTTTATATTAATCACCACCAATTTAAATAAACTGTGTGGTTTCTGTTTCCTGATTAGCCACAGACTGATTCAGTGTACTGAAAAACAGATTAGACATGGCTAGAAAAAGAATTAGTAGCTAGAAGGCAGGTCAGAAAAAAAGTATCCAGTCTAAGGCAGAGACATTTTTTTTTTTGAGACAAATGTTTTTAAAAAATGAAAAGAGGGCTTCCCTGGTGTCACAGTGGTTGAGAGTCTGCCTGCCGATGCAGGGGACACGGGTTCGTGCCCCAGTCTGGGAAGATCCCACATGCCGCGGAGTGGCTGGGCCCGTGAGCCATGGCCACTGAGCCTGTGCATCTGGAGCCTGTGCTCCACAACGGGAGAGGCTGTAACAGTGAGAGGCCCGGGTACCACAAAAAAAAAAAAAAAAAAGAAAAGAATTTAAAGGGACTCAGAAGGCAAGAAGAGAGGAAAAGGGGCAGAAGAAATATTGGAAATTTTCTAAGGATTTTGTCATACCAAAGAAAGAGATCAAACAAAGATTCAAGAAACATTGTAGAACTCAAACAGAATGAATTTAAAGAAAACCATACCAAGACACACTATTATAATGTTGCAGAAAAATAAAAACAAAGAGAAATTCATAAAAGCGGTCAGAAAAGAATGTCATAATATTTTTGGAGAAGGAAGAAAACTGAAATGATAATTCACAACAGAAAATAAAACAAAAGGAAGCCCAAAGACAATGAACTTTTACCTTTAAAAACTTTTAAAAAACCTCTCAATTTAGAACTCAATATAAAATAAAAATATGTTTAATTTTGAAAGACATTTTCAGCAAAACAAAACCAAAATATTTGTTAGGAAAAGATATAAAGTAAATAAAATAAAATTACCAAAAACTTTTTGAGACAGGAAATATATAATTCTAGGTAGAAAAGAGAGAAGCAGGAATAAGGTAAAGAAGAAAGAATTCCAGAAATATGTACACAGACTATTTAAAATAACATAGATAACTAATAAGAACTTACTGTATGGCACAGGGAACTCTACTCAATGTCCTGTAATAACCTATATGGGAAAAGAATCTAAAACAAATGGACATATGTATATATATAACTGATTCATTTTGCTGTGCACCTGAAACTAACACAACAGTGTAAGTCAACTATACTCCAATAAAAATTTAAAAAAAAATAGGTGGAGAGATAGGTATTAAACTAATAGATAGATGGGCAAATAGAGTAGATAGTTAGATAGAATTCAACTGGAAGACAATAATAACATAAAAGGTTGGAGGAAGGCGCAAGAAGTTAAATTGTTCTGAGATTCTTACAATATCTTGTTAGTGGTAAAATTATTTATTCAAAGTAGGTCTCAACAAGTCAAGGGTGCATGATATAAAAGCATGCATAAATAAAAGCTAGCCACAAAACTACCTTAAAACTAAAATAAATGGATAAAAGGGAGAAAAAAATATGGAACTGAATGTCTAAGTAGAAAACAAATAATAAAATGGTAGGTTACAAATATACCAGTAATTATATTAAATATATTCTTAATGCCAGTTAACTGAATTGTAAGGAAGACCAAAAAAAAAAAAAAAGGAAAGAAGCAGCACAGCTCAACATCAATTTCACTGAGAAAACTTGAAACATCTCAGATACAGTTTGCAACCCTTTCATCAAACAAGATGCCTTCAGTTACAAGAGATAAAGCAGATACACATCATTTCAGCTCAGAGACAGTTCCTCCTCCATTTCTTACTTACTTTTATACTATGCAAGAGACATTTCACAGTCCTTCCAGTGCACCTGGAACTCATCAATAAGAATTTTCACAATGAATAAATCTGATAAGCAGGTAAATTGACTTGGTATGTCACAAGGTTAAGTTTCATCATGTATCTTAACTGACTACATTCCAAGAGCAATGTTCTGAAAAGGCCAAATTCCCAAGTATCTCTAGGTCTGGGATAAAAAGTCAGTCCAGTTTTTAGTTCTTTACCTGTAACATATAAACACTAATCAAAAGAAATCCGTTTTAGTTATACTAATGTCAAGAAAAATAAACTTCATGGCAAAAACTACATTTCATGATGGTAAAAGGGTCAATTTACCAGAACTATATAACATCTCTAAATGTATACATCCAACAACATATATAAAGCAAAATTCATCAGAAATAAGTGGAGAAAGTCAAATCCATGATCATATTGGAATATTTTAATGTCCTACCCCCATACTTAATAGAATAGGCAGAGATAAACAATTACTGATAGCATAGAATATCCAAGCAACAATTTTAAAATTTTGACCTAATTGACATATTTAGAAAAAATGTACCAAATAACTACAGGCTAGATGTTTTTATTAATTGCTCATGGAATAGTTACCCAAACTGATCATATTCTGATCCACAAAGCAAGAAATTGGCTCATATAAATTATGCTCTTTGATCACATGTATTTAAGATGGAAATCAATGCAAAAAAAGAAGCTGTGACAGGGCGGGAGGGTGGCATGGACATATATACACTAACAAGCGTGGAATGGATAGCTAGTGGGAAGCAGCCGCATAGCACAGGGAGATCAGCTCGGTGCTTTGTGACCACCTAGAGGGGTGGGATGGGGGAGTGGGGGGGAGGGAGATGCAAGAGGGAAGAGATATGGGAACATGTGTATATGTATAACTGATTCACTTTGTTGTGAAGCAGAAACTGGAACACCATTTAAAGCAATTATACTCCAATAAAGATGTAAAAAATAATAATAATAATATTAGAAAATCCTCATGGAAATAAAGAATTAACAGATGGTTGGTAAAATTGTCTCAAAGCTCAAACATACCTGAGAATTTGATTCTTGACCAATCCTTCTTGTAATACTAAACTCAAAAGTTATATACCAGATCCAAGATAAAATTGAATCCCTTTGATGTTACTATACATTGCAGCAAATACCTCTACCCTCTTGATAAAATTGTTTATTGAGTAACCTTTAAGTGAAGAGTAACTTGTAACTGATGTGATGCAGCTGTAGCAGAGAATGAAAATTAGTCACATAATTTGAAGGGTTCTGTGACTAAAAAGATATAAAAAGTAATGGGATAGGCTTTCAAGTACCTGAAGACCATGATGGCTGACTAGCTACCTGCTTCACAATATTTCTTCCCAAAACAATTTAAAAAAAGGAAAATGAAAAGAAAAGTGAATTTACATCAAATCCATACCTTCTGTATACTTGAGGACAAAGAATGCCTAAACTTCAAAATAATCATGAATAAATAAGGGAAAGTTCAAATACCTGCCTATGATCATGCCTATTTCTGTCCCATCCTCACTCTGCTGCAGTGTTTGTGGCAAGAAAAGATAAACCAAGGAGAAAACTGGTGAAGACAGAAATAGAAAGCTAGCAAAGTGGTCTAAAGCCTAAGTTTACCTTAAATCTGAAAATACTAAAAAATGGGAAAATCACAGTATGGACTACAGAGATAAGACTTCAAAGTATATGTGACTTAAAGAGCCAGGCACAATTTTGAGGGAGCAATCTCCAAAACACCTTGCTTCTGAGAGAGAATAAAGGCAAAGGGGACAAAAAAAAAGAGGGATTGTGTTCTTTGGCAATTTGTTAGTGAAGGGTTAAAGAAGCAAAGGGGGAAAGTTCAGTTACCTATGAGACAAGAAAACCACAAAACTGGAACACTCATATCTCTTTCTTCCACCATCAAAATAAGCAAGCAAGCAACAAACAAACAAAAACCACTTAAAGTACCAGGACTTTGTTATACTGACAGAAGAGGGTACCATTAAATTAAGAATCTAGTAAAACACTCTAATACCATAAAATGAGTAAAAGAAAGGTCAATAGGCTCATATAGAGAAAATAAAATATTTTGAAAAACAAAATTTCACATATATCAAGAAAAATATTGGCCCCCAGCCACCAAATGAGAGGATTAGCACTTTCCTAAACTGAAGTGGTCCATGCTCAGCCACACTTGTCCCCTGTAATTACAAACATCCCAATGCAGGGTGGTTTTCAAAATCTGATGCTGTGCCTTGGAGTCAAGAAGGCACCACCATTCCATCATGCATATGACATTTCTTCTACTGTATCCCTTCTGAAAGTTGAATAAACTTGGTTCTGAGTGAAGTGTATTACATCTTACGAATTTGATTTTGAATCAGAATCCAAGACCATTGCCACTGGTTAGACAAAGTGTAACTCACAATTTTGGAAATTAAAAAATGCCATTCAAGTAAATAGTGAGTCCAAGAAGAAATCACAATGGAAATTAGAAAATATTTTGAACTGAATAGTAATAAACTTATGGCATATCAAAACTTATGCAATGTCCATAAAGTTACATTTAAAGGAAAAGTTATATCCTTACATGCATATATCAGAAAAAAACCTGTAAATCATTTACATAAACACTTATTTCAATAAGTTAGAAAAACAGTATTTAAAGAAAATACAAAGACAGAAATAATAAATATAAAGAAATAAATGAAGTAGAAGACAAAAGTTGGTTATTTGAAAAACAAATAATATTTTTAAGACATCAGTAAATGAAAAGACATATTACAAATATCAGGAAACTACTAGAAGGGGCATCTTTATAAATCATATAGATATTAAAATGATATGAGGATATTTCAAACAATCTTATGCCAGTAAATGTAAGTTAGATTTGGAAGTTGCACTAGGTGAAAAGAGGTATTAAAACTTTGGACTTTACTAAAATTAAGAACTTGTGTTTATCAAACACCATCGAGAGTGTTAGCCCCAATATGGAAAAAGACATTTGCAACAGCTATAACTAACCAAAAAAATTGGTGTGACTCACTTTATTGTAATATTCGCTTTGTTGTGGTGGTCTGGAATTGAACCCGCAATATCTCCAAGGTATGCCTGTAATCAGAGTACCCAGAGGGGAATCTGGGATAAACGTTTTAAAAATAATTTAATGGAGAGCTTCCCTGGTGGCCCAGTGGTTGAGAGTCCACCTGCTGATGCAGGGGACACGGGTTCGTGCCCCGGTCCGGGAAGATCCCACATGCTGCGGAGTGGCTAGGCCCATGAGCCATGGCCGCTGAGCCTGCACGTCTGGAGCCTGTGCTCTGCAGCGGGAAAGGCCACAACAGTGAGAGGCCCGTGTACGGCAAAAATAAAAAAATAAAATAAAAAGAAATAATAATTTAATGGAGATAGAAATATAATTTTTTATAAGCTAAGAAAGAGAATATTTCATTAACAGAACAACAAGTTTGAAGACTCCAATGGGGGCGGGGCTGTTCCGAAAATCATGTACCTGGAGAATGCAGATGATGAGTAGGACTGAAAGCTCATTGGTTCGACATTTATGAAAGGTTATATAACTATACCTCAAAGTGTCAATTTCAAGGCATCAGGATCAGTAAGTATCTTTGTTTTCCTAATAGTCCATCCTGAACCTATGTTCTATGTTTATGAATTAGTCTAAAATCTTTTAAAACTGTTTCTATTTCTAGTTTGTCTGTGTATTAAAATGGAAACTAGGTTTTATAACATTTGAAAAACAAATGGATCTAGAACTTCCTTGAGAGAATTCACTTATTCCTGACCTTTCAAATTATGAATGAATGAAATTTTCACTTCATCAGCACCACATCAACCCAGTTGGACCAATAACATTAAATGTAGAATGAATAATGAAAGAATTGCTCCCCAAAGTAAAGCAATGAGGAGAATGCATCACCAGTGCTGGGAAATTTATCCAGAATCTCCCTTGGGACTCAACTGACTTTGAAAAATAGGTACATCCCTAAGCATTGATGTTACGTCACAAATTCAGCCCTCTCAATGGCAGTTGTGTGCATCTTCACCCCTGCAACACCAGGAGCCATTCTTAAGAGATGAAAAGACATAGGTATTCTTTTCTGCTAAGGAAAAGAATGTCATCACACAGATGTTTCATCCTTCAAAGAAAGAAACTTCTATCGCATTTTATAGATTTGGTTGTCCAAGAAACTGTCATTTAGATAAAAGACAGACGGTGAAGCTAAAAGAGCTAGAAAAATAATCTTTAGGTGGAGGGAATTGTTTGTTCCTTGAGAAGACATCAAAATAGATACTGCTAACTAGACCACAAAAATAGTTCCCTGCCAGAATAGTACTGCCAGCTTTAAGAAATGTTTATCATATATACAGCACAACCATTGTAGAGGCCTATAAAGAAGCTGAAGACCTTGTAGCCTTAACGATGTTACTCTAAAGGGAAATACAGAGCATACAACACTGGATTCTGAAACAAGAGGTAGTCAAATTAGTAGCAAGGTCTTTATGGTTGAGACTGATATAGTTGTAAGAAAGTACATTAATTTATCCTTAAAAAGTGGTAGTTAAGTAGTTAAGACCTTGGGATATGGGATCAGACAGCGATATGGTTGGTGCCTGGGTAATAGAACCTTTTGCACTTTGCAGAGCTAGCTTCTGGGAAGAAAGTAGGAGTCTTGTAACCAAGAATTTTCCTCCCTTTGGAGGAAGGGATTCTGGAACTTGGATTTGTCAGAAACATACACCCACACACACACGTGTATGTGTGTATACTTATATATTCTATGTAGAAACATTTAGTGGGCCCTGCATGGTGATAAAGGCATGTTCTTAGTGGCTGGTGATACAAGGATGAATGAGAGAATAAGCAGTGGTCCCTTTCACACAGGTGTGTACACAAAATGTAACTTTATAATTCACTTACCTGATCTTATCTGATGTATATAACATTGTCCCATTTTACAAATGATGAGAGCAAGGCCAAGAAATAGAGATAGTTAATGGCCAGAGGGGGGGGCTAAGACTGCTTATCAAAATTCAGTGTTCTAAATACTGCTACACAATTAGACAAATCCAATCAGGTTATTGCTGTGCTTAATCCCCCTACAGGGTGGTCTGTTACCATTAGAGTAAATGACAAACTATACAAGAAAGATCAACATGCCCAGGTCCCCGGTAAATACTCCAGCATCCTGTCTGGCCACTTTCCCATCCCTCTCTCATTTACAGGCACACTGGCCTTCAACCAGTACCTCAGATATACAGTCCCTTAGCATCTTGTACTCCTTCATGACACTTGGCCTATTTAGTTTTATTAGTCATTATGAGTAATGATTTATTTACTATCTGATTTCCCAGCTAGGCTGTAAGTTTTGTATTGACAATTCCACCTCTGTGTTGTTTACTTGGTCTATGCCCAGTGCTTTGCTCAGTATCTGGGACATAGAAAGTGCTCCCTATGTTTCTTAAGTCACACACTAACTCCAAATAAGAAAATTATCTTCCTATGACCTCGTACAGTCCCTGGTCCTATGCCATCTTTCTGAGAGCAGGCAAATTACATCCAGCTCCTTTGGTTAACCTGTGTAACTTCTGCCCATTCTTCCAAATACAATTTAAGACACTCTAGGACAGTTATTTCTCCATCTTCCCATCTTCACACATTTGCTGTTAGAATCACACATTCAACACTTGATTACATTCATTATTTTTATAAAAAATATGTATATTTCATGATCATGTTTTCTTTCTCAATGAGATTTAAGATTTTTTTAAAAAGAAATTCTGAAAATATTTTTCTTCTCATGTTTTTTACAGAGCCTCGTGCCTGCTGGGCATCTTCAAATTGATAAATAACAACTTGATGACATTGATTTGGAAGGCACCGCAGAGTAGAGAGCAGTTAGGAGGCAAAGGTTTTTGATAGAGCACGTGGTCTGGAGCTGATCAAAGAGAGGGTTGAGGAAAGACAGCCCTTTTTCTTTTCATTTCTTTTTTAAGAGGCTGCATGTCTAGAGATTGTTATGAACATTTCAAAACATATCTGAGTAAATAACAGAGTAGATATTTGTCTCTCAGGATGCATCTGTGAGAAACGTACTGACAAAGCAATCTGAAAACTAATAAGAAAGTTAAGGTTAATAGGAGACATATTATTTGAGAACTGCAAATACAATATTCACAGAAGTTCTAATTTAACTTCATATAAAAAACCAACACAGAAAGAGAAGCAAAACCCATTGGAATTTAAAATCACTTAAAATCATCTGTGTATTTGGCCTCTTTTATTCAAATATTTTTGGAGTTTTCAAACACTGAATTTAATCAACCCAACAGTACAAAAATTGGCAATCTGACAGAAAGGGAATAATTGAATAGACTTTCTTCTTTCATCATGAATAGAACTTGTGGACTGAGGAAAACTATTTTTTCCCTATTCATTCCATGTCATAAATCTATAGAACTGAACAACTGTGTTCTGAAAATCCCTCTCAGACAGGGAACATGAGGCTCTTAATCTCAAAATCCTGTGTCCCAACCTGTACTGAGATGATAGGTTTCTTTTTTTCTTACTAAACTGTGGGTCCATCAATTTTTTTTTTTTTTTGGTATTCCTATTGTTATGTAGTGTCTGGCTTTTAAAAGGCACTTTGTAGAAGTGAAAGGATAGAAGAAGAAATTCAAGAAGATGCTATTGTGAACAATAATATTTCAAAATGATATTTGGCAAAATATGAAAGTCCCTCAGCCACAGTTCAGAAAAATGTATTTTTAAACAGACTTGACTTAAGTAGGAGCAAAGATGGCAAACTCCCTGCTGCAACATATTTCCAGAATCTGCCTTCTAGAGTATCTGACATTTTTCCTGTTTGTTTTAGCTTTGGGTTAAGGCCTTGCTGGCTCCTGTTAAAGTATTATTGTAAGATCTGAGATATGAGTAATCATTGAACCCATATCAGCTATATGAATTAGTGTATCAGATATACCAAGACAAAACTTGTTGAAGGATGAGGACGTAAGCAAGATAAGTTTTGACAAGAGACAAAGGGAATTATGGTTCTGGGCTTATCCTCTTAGAGGAAAAGTTTTATGATCACCTCGAGGTAAAAAAAAATAGTTGTCGAAAGAGAATGAGCAGGATAGGTTTAGGAGAGGTAAAAGTGTTTAATTCTCCGTTTTGAAGTGGACCCGCCACAGACAGTTCAGCTCAGTGGTGTGGCTAAGTTTTTAATCCTGATTGGTTTAGATACTCTGCTATAATATGGAAAGGAATTACAGAAATGAAAAAATGTGTCATTGTCACAGAAGTGTCACTGCAGTGACACAGAAATATATTTTTCTCTCCAAGACTTGCAATGAGCTACATTCACACAAAGTTGTCTATGCTGACGAGCTATGTTAGCTACTCAGCACAGTTATTCTACCATCTTTAAATCTGTTTGGGAGCTAAAACCAAGACCGTATGCACAAAGGGTTTCAAGTAGGTGTTAGGGCTAGGCAGAAGCATGGGTTATGTGGATATGACAATGCTTTCTCGCTTCATGAAATAGTGATGAAAGTCTTTTCTTGGTTTTATTTTTTCTCTCAACTCCACTCCCTACCCACCACCCTACATCAAAGTTTACACTATCTCAATACATTCTGTTATTTTTTTCATACAGGTGAATCCATGAATGTTCAACAGTTACACTATGCATCCAACAATTACAAAATGTATTTTCTTAGAAATGTTGGATGGGCATGTTGGGGCCTGGGAAGAGGTGGAGGTGTGTATAGAACACAGAATTCCTTTACTTTTTCCCCAACTATGCCCTCCTGATTTCTGTAAACTGTAAAATGCTATGATACAGAAACACGCACACCTGGAGGGAATGATCTGCCTTGAAGTGGAGAGCTGAGACTTTGTGCTCAGAGCACAAGATATCTGCATCTCTCCTTCTGTTTCATTCCAGTCTCTCCTATTCTCACATGAGCTGCTGAAATACCTTTACAGCTGGTCTCCTTGCTTCAAGATGTCCACACTCTCCCTCAGTCCATTTTTCATATCACACCCAAATGATATTTCTCGGTCTGAATTAGGATTATATAATTTCCTTGATTAATATCTTCCAATAGCTCTTTATAACCCTTAGGATGAAATTCAAAAAAACAAGACAGACATATACATCCTTTTCATATTTTTTCTTTTCCTCTGTTTTAGCTTTCTCTTTTATACTATCTAGACAGTCTATGCCACTTGTCATAGGCCATGTATGTCTTAAGCTCTTGAACATGATATCTACTAAAAGTGATTGAAGGAGATGAGAAAAATAGATTTAAAAATTTACCTTTCCGTTAGTCTTAGATTTTTATATATTGGTCAGATTCACTTTTAATACTAAATACACCATAATGTGAGTTCCTTGAGGTAAAGTTATGCCATATGGCATTCTCTGCTGTATCCTCAGATTCAAACACATTAAGTAAAAGAAAAGAAGTGAGTGAGAGAGAGAGAGAGAGAGAGAGAATGTCTTCTTCGGGATGAAGGGATGAAACTATCTCAGGAATGCTTACAGAACAATTGGGTTCCAATGAGTTGGATCCTTAGTTAAATAAAAATTAAGGGGAAAACATTTCGATCCAACTCCTACTGCAGAAAATGTGTCCCAAACACCTTATTCTATCTTTCTTCTAGTATGGCGCCCATTGTTCATAATTGAATTTTTCTTAAATAAAGGCTTGAATGACACTCTTGGTCCCTAGTCTATACACTCATTTTTTTTATGGTTTCATTACTAGAGGAATATGTATTATAGTTGAGTTTAAAGTCAATTGTGCTCCATGAAAAGATGCTCAACTCTGCTAATTATTAGAGAAATGCAAATCAAAACTACAGTGAGGTGGTGCCTCACACCAGTCAGAATGGCCATCATTAAAAAGTCTACAAATAACAAATGCTGGAGAGGGTGTGGAGAAAAGAGGACCCTCCTACACTGTTTTTGGGAATGTAAGTTGGTGCAGTCACTATGGAGACCAGTATGGGGTTCCTCAAAAAATTAAAAATAAAGTTGCCATATGATCCAGCAATCCCACTTGGGCATGTATCTGGAGAAAACTCTATTTCAAAAAGATAAATGCACCCCAATTTTCATTGCAGCACTATTTACAATAGCCAAGGCATGGAAACAACCTAATGCCTGTCAACAGATGAATAGATAAAGAAGATGTGGCACATATATACAATGGAATACTACTCAGCTATAAAAAAGAATGAAATAATACCATTTGCAGCAACATGGATGGAACTAGAAATTATCAAACTAAGTGAAGTAAGTCAGAAAGAGAAAGACAAATACCATGTAATAGCACTTATCTGGAATCTAAAATATGACACAAATGAACTTATCTACAAAACAGAAACAGACTCACAGAAATAGAGAACATACTCGTGGTTGCCAAGGGGGCGGGGGGTGGGAGAGGGATGGACTGGGAGTTTTGGGGTTAGGTGATACAAACCATTATATACAGAATGGATAAACAACAATGTCCTATTGTGTAGCACAGGGTACTATATTCAATATCTTTTGATAAATCATAATGGGAAAGAGCATAAAAAATAATGTATGTATATGCATAACTGAATCACTTTGCTGTACAGCAGAAATTAACACAACATGGTAAATCAACTATATTTCAATAAAAAAATGAAAATAAAGTGGATCGTGCTCAAAACAGCACAAATAGCATGTGGTTTTCTTTTAAAGTAAATATACTTTTTCTGTGATTAACTCCTACTTATTGAAACCTAAGTTCTGGAGACAAAATAGTGTTCATTAAGAACAATTTAAATTTATTTGCTTAGCTAGTTTTAAGCAGGCAGAATTAAGGAATTGGAGGTCCCATTGATAGCCCTGGCTCTGCTGCTAATTTGCCATAATGGTTGGAAAGCCAAAAAATACTGAGCTTAAGGCTAGTACATTATGATAAGAGAAATGAGCTAAATTACTCTAGAAGACGTTTGCACCTAAAATAATAAGCACAAATTCTTTAATTTCTTGAGTTCTTAATATATCCCAGACACAAAACTTGCCTAATTTAAGCTTCACACTTGTCTCTAAAATTGGCACTGTTTTCCTCTTGGAGATAAGGAAAATGAAGTTCGAAGTCAGAGGTTTTCTGTCACTGTGCTTTTAGTAATTCATTAATTTCTTCATGACTACTAGGTTAAAAACAATGCCAAACAGTTTAATGTTTTAAGTAGTTACAGGTCCACACAACTTGTTTATGTCCTAATAACTTAGTAGCTATTTGAAAAAAAGATAAATTGAAAGAAAAATAATATATTGATTTTAGTTTCTTAAATAATGTCAATTAGTTACTAATGGGATGTGTGTGCCTATTACATACTCCCTAACTTCTCAAATCTCAGAATCAGATTGAACTTGCAAATCTCATTTCCTGCTCTACATTGATATTCAGCAAAGATACATCCTAGAAAGGAATGCAGTGTGATCTAGTATTGAAACTTCGAACTACCTTAAGCTAGTAATTGTCCAGATTCTGAAAGAAGTGGTGGATCACGGTGTTTCTCTAAGAAAATAAAACATCCTGCGGTAACTCTCTCAGTTCACTGTGGAGTCCCAGCACAGTTGGAACTGCAGTTAAGTAACTTGCTCAAGACCACATCAGCAGAAAGCAGTAGAGCTGGGATTCGAACCCAATCCCCTTTGAACCAAAAGCAGAGTTTTGGGCTACAGAACACAATTTCTCATGTTCATATGAGGAAGTAAAATGGTGCCAGCCTCACTGGAGAACCATGGCCAACTATGCTGAGGATGACTTTATTGATATTAGCATTTCCAGTAATTAACAACATCAAACTGTGCCTAGTTAATCCTTCTCGCTACTCAAATCTTTATTAAGTGTGGAGTCTATGAGAACATATTTAGTTTTAAAAAAAGGCCCCACTTTGCAGGAGTTTATAGTCTCTAGCTGGGAAAAGAACATGTATATTAAAGTTTAGCGGAAGCAACTCAGCTAGTACTGACAAGCTAAAGATCTTTGTGTTCCTCTTTTAGAAGCATTTTAAAATTCTCAATTGTAATTTTGCTTGCAGGGAAGTAACATTTATGCCCACAATAAAATGTGTGGTTTAATTAAAAATACTGGGCCTCAAACAAACAGCTATTTTGATTACTCTGGTTGTTTATTTGCATTTCAGTTGTTATGTTCAGTAGTCCTATGTTGTTTATTTTCTATGAATATTTTTATGATTTTTTACTATCTCAAGCATTTTATTCATTTTAATGCTACTTGCCTTTCTGAAAACATTTTTTTTTTTTTTTATTTGCGGTATGCAGGCCTCTCACTGCTGTGGCCTCTCCTGCTGCGGAGCACAGGCTCTGGACACGCAGGCCCAGCAACCATGGCTCACAGGCCCAACCGCTCCGCGGCATGTGGGATCTTCCTGGACCGGGGCATGAACCCGCGTCCCCTGCATCGGCAGGCGGACTCCCAACCACTGCGCCACTAGGGAAGCCCCTTGAAAACATTTTTAAGAGACAAAGCAAGTGAAAAATATAATCATTGTATTTCAGAATGTCGTTGCTTTAGTAGATTTGTTCAGCCAAAAGGAGCCATAATAATGAGAAATCCCATGAGATCCAGAAAATTGTTGATCCACTGTCAGTTTGCTGCATAATTTGCTTATAATCAAAATATCTGAATAGTGTTATATTGAAATATGGTCATAAATTCAGCTGATTTTATAAGTTTTTCTGCATCATACAATGGAAAAGTTTAACACAATTTTTTATGATGTAATGGATACTAGTATTTTCTGAGCAACTTTTCTAATACATTCATTTTAAATGAAATTAGTTCATCTAAGTGAAGTAATATCTACTCCTTTACAAATTGATTCTCCATAATATTTAAGTGTGAATTCCCAGCATAATGCACACAGGAGATTTGATAAGAAAGAGCTCCAGCAACCATTACAGAACCTTCAGAATCACTTTTACTTCAAATGCTAACTGAAAATTGCAATCTCAATATTTATTAATATGAAAAGCACATCTCGGTATAGTACCTACTGCTACAGCTTACATTGAAGAATTAAACCTAAGTTGCACAGTGCATACAAGGTCTCAAACTGTCTTTTGTAACTGCATCAATGGATTTAAATGAAGCCATTTATTTGTGTCATTTATATGGTGTTTACTCCACAGTCTAAAATAATAAAACATATTTTTCTGTATCCCAGAAAATATTTTTCTGGTAGCCATTAATAACCTATATAATTTATAAACATTAAAATGTCAAAATAAATTATACTTATGAGAAGAGAATGACATTGTGTCAGTGAGTTAGTCAATAAGGGGCCATAGCTGTTGGTGGAATGAAAGTCATTGTTTTGAAATATTTAAAGTGGATGGTACTTTTAGCCAGATAAAGCTATAAGGAAACTTAATTTCAAATATAAAGATCATGGAAGGCCTATAAATGACAGATTGTCTGCAGAAACATACTTAGAGTTGAACAGTAGCTATGAATGCAGATGCACAAGCTGAATCAAGAGTCATCACTCCAACTTCATACAAAACCCACTGAGCACTAAACTGATGACACTTTTTTGACTATTTAGGATTGACCATCTCACATGAGTTATGACTGACTCTAATAATTTATTGGTTTTGTGTTCTTTCACACTCACGTCCCTATTTGCGGGACAAAATTTTCTTTCCCTTTTTTTTCATGTTGTTTTATCTCCTCTTCTCTCCTCTTCTCCCTTCCCTTTCTCTTTCCCCTTCCTCTTCCTTTTTTGTGAAGGCACTGCTGGTGGTGCCGTCCAGGAGCATGATTTTAGCTGAAAACTAATGGTCCTTTCTTATCCATTAATTAAACAAATATTGACCCAGTATATATCACCTGTGATTCAAGATGGCCAGAATGACATGGTACAGCATAAGGGATGAGCCACAGTGGCATGTAGGAATAGAAAACTATTGCAGGATAGCAAAGCAAGAAGAGGTTGTGAAACATGACTGGCGTTACAAATAGCATACTTGTCTTTTGGGCTTAATGGTGCCACCACTACCTCTGATAACTAATATGAAATCCCTACTTTTATTATGCTTATTTCTATGTTATTTGTGAACTTCTTATTTTACTTATATTTCTATTAATGATTTGTTATATTCTGTAAGATTTCTTCCATGTTGGGGATCCAGTTCTACTCAAATGGTCCAGAATTCCAATGGCACTTCCAAATTTTGTTAGGTGGGTCCTATGACTTAAGTCAACCATGAACAATCACAGTTATTAATTGATTCCTGCATTGGGTAAACTGTAGCATCTGACTGGACGTTGTCTTAAAAGAATTATTCTTTCAGAATATTTTCTTCATTGTATCATTGCTAATTGTTTTTTTTATTTATTTCACCATTTAAGTAATTATTCCCTTACTTAGTGAATCTTTTTAAAAATAAAATTGGGAAGCAGTATAATATGGTGGAATAAGTACTCAATAAGGATTGATGATACCTGAGATTTAGTCTGTATCTGCTTTAAATTAGTGTATAAGTTTATTAGAACTGCCATAATGAAGTACCACAGACTCGGTAATCAACAGAAATTTATTTTCTCACAATTCTAGAGGCTATACGTTTAATCAGAGTTGTGACAGGGTTGGTTTCTTTAGAAGCCTCTCCTTCACTTGTGGATAACCATCTTCTCCCAGGGTCTTTACATGGTCTTCTGTGTGTGTGTGTGTGTGTGTGTGTGTGTGTGTGTGTGTGTCCAACTTTCCTCTTATAAGGACATAAGTCATATTGGATTATGGTCCACTATAATGACCTCATTTTAACCTAATTACCTCTTGAAAGAACCTATCACCAAATATAGCCACATTCTGAAGGACTGGGAGATTATGGCTTCAACGTATAAATTTTAGAGGGACAAAAATCAGTCCATAGCAGTAAGCTTTGGCAACTATTTTGGCCTCAGTGAGTTTAGTTTTCTTTTCTCCTGTAAAACTGAGTACCAGTTTCTACCTGATTTCACATCCTGACAACTCTGATGATCTATGACTATATCAGTTATGTATCACATAACATGGGAAAATGCATTGTTGAAAAAGAAATTTGATTTTGAATATATGCAACATGTTGACTTCGATGATCATAATAATGGTAATGAAATTGAGAGTTTAAATGCCTTCTGAGTCAATAAAAATAATTATGTATAAAATATATTCATTAAATTATTTGAAAATCAGAAATATATAGCTATATTTGATTGTGTACATATGGGGTGCAATTCTCTTGATAGTTTGTAATATATTTTCACGTATTTATTTATTTTTGTCACAAATCTCATAAGCTTGGAAGGATAGGCATTGTGTCTGTTCATTTTTACAGATAAGTTGAACAAAATTTAGTGATGTAATATCTAAGAGCTCACACTTAGTAAGCAGCAGAACTAAGACTCAGAGTTAATTGGATGTCAAAATTTGGGCTTTATCTGCCATACTAGGCTAATTCTTTTGGGAAAGTAAAAATAAAATAAAGAAAATTTTGAGCAAACGGTATTGTTTAAGCCCTCAACAAATGTAAATGGAATATCTACCAAAAAGTAAAAGGACTTTAGTTCGAGAAAAAAAATGAGACATCAAATTGATAGAATTGAGAAAAGATGGCATTGCTCACTAAAACAAATATAGAAAAATTATCTGTTTCTCTCAGCTCAGCAGTTAAAAAATTCTCAAAGAAAATTCAGTGTGGAAAATGAGAAAAAAGGAAAAGAACTTGAAATGAGGTGAGGAAATTTAATGTATGAGATTATAAATGAGGACTTTAATATTAACCTAAATTACAAGATAAATGAAAAGACTAAATCAACATATCTAGTTAGCTAAGATTTGCTGCAGGTAGACAAGGAAATCAGACAATCCCAAACTAAATCTCATGCTTATTATCTAGGGTACAGACAAAATGACTCTAAAATATTATTAAACTTTCTTTAACTGCAAAACTGTTTATCACATTTTGGTTTTATATATGCTGTGAGAAAAATTATTCCCAAAGAAATACCATAATCATTTCATTTATTATATCAATCTATTATCCACTTAAATACACCAACATTTAACCTTAGAATTGAATAATTAGCAATCATGTTTTATCAAATTATTAACTGCTTTCTTGATTCATGGCACATTCTTTCCTTTGCCTGTGTCCATTCCTTCCTTCCCCTGTCAGTGATGGGTGTTCCAAATGGTTGTACCTTACGTTGGTGCCTGTGTTTGCACTTGCTCCAGAAAAACATACCCTTATTTTTTAAGCAAACTCTCATATAGTGCTTGTTAAATGCTAGACAATAATCTTAATCTGTATCAATATTAACTCACTACAAATAATAACTCAGGAGTCTTCTTTCTCAGTTATTTTTAATAAAGACTTCAAGATCTCAGCATATCAACCCAAGTCCCAAACAGCTGATCCAACTGATTTTCCAGCTTTCCTTCTTCCCCACCAGCATCAGACACAATACTATGGATTGAGTATTTCAGCATTTTGTCATTCCCCAGTAAGTATTAGGTGGTAGGCAGTGTAGTACAGTCAGTAAGTGCACAGCATGTTGGCTTTGGAGAGTTTGAGAGCTCTGCTCTGTCATTTCCAGTGTCGTTGTCCTACTGCCTCTTTGTCATGAATTTTCTAATCAAGATGTGAATGCGTATTGTCACAACCCAGACTGTTAGCAAGAAATGAAGGCTGCCTCTGGTGGGGTAAGAAGTAATGAATGGGCATACTCAAAATACAGAAAATATAGTGTCCCAATTTGAAATGCAATGTATGCCGGCAAGGAATCACATTCAAGGTAGTCAGCTAAGGCAGACAGGCAAGATGACTCATCAGGGAGCTGAAATGTGAGAAAATCATGTGAGATCGCTGGACCCTCATCCTCCGATGAGTTCTGCTCTACTCCTTTTCATGTCAGGGTCACCTCCCATTTTCCATATTTCTTCCTTGCCTCCCCCTCTTGAATATTTTGTCTGCTACTTCTCCTATTCCCTTAGCAATCTTTGATACATCTAATTAAATAAGTTAATTTACTAAGTGACATTGGTGATTGATAGTGGCTCAATATCTACTATCCTTCTAGAGTGTACTTTAATACACATACTCAGACACAGGTGCACTTGTTCATATGCCATGTATATGTGAGGGATTGTCATCCCTTTACATGGGGCAGGACAAGCAGGCAGGAAGTAAAATCCTTTAGAAAGAAAGGATTGCTTTTCTTCAGGAAGGCTCATATTCTATTGATTGCAACCGAGGGGTGCTTGTCTCATCCCAGTGATTGAACAGTGACTGGAAAGAAGTGGGAGTGATAAAGGAGGGAACAGAGTGCCACTGGGAATGCAATAGACATGGCTGAAACTTTTCCAGCCAAGTAGAGTTTCTGTAGGTGTATTGATTTTTTTTTCTTTTTGAAATACAATTTGAAAGGCTTCTCTCCATTTCGTGAGTGAGAACGTGTTTAAGCAAGGCTGTGGCAAAGACATGTTTATGGTTGATATTTTGTCATTTCCCAGTTTATGGTACTTGTTAGGGGAATATGTTTATATCCTTCCTCGTGCTGGCATTTACCAAGCAAAGATGCCACTTGGAAAGGGCGATTTATTTTTTTGCACCATTATGTTTTGAAAGACTTTCAGGTTACAAGAAGGCTTTGAAATTAGAGCCCATGATTTTAAGATTAATAACAGTAATTACAGGGCTCTGTTATAGCAGAAAAAAATATGTAGCTTGCCTGTGAGATTAAATATGAAAGGTCCCTGGTCCAAGGGAATAATAAAAGCTTGTTTTTTGTTTTTTTTTTTTTCTGCAGGGACACCACCAGAATAGTGGTGGTGAGAGTTAAGCTTTTTTTCTGAAGATATGGTGATACTCCGCAACCTGGCCCTGAAGACCAGTTCAGGTCATAATCACTTTTGTTTGATCTTTTTTTTTCTGTGACGCCAACACTCACCTGGGAAATTAGGATTGTTTTGAGCCTTTCTCCCCAGCCACATACTTTAAAGTTTACAGTGATTTAAAATGTTCCCTGCAGTAGCAGCAGCTGACAGACCTGCCATCTGGTTAGGCAGCAGTGACAGCGACAGTCATTTCTGTTGATGATGAGTGGCCACAGTTGGACAGAGACTGGAGAGTTTGGGGAAATAAGAACTCTCCCCCAAAAAGTCCTTTAAGCATTTATAATGACAGAAAATGGCAAAGTTAAAAGCAACTCTAATGATTTTCTCCCATTAACTTGACTTTTTAAGGGGCCCTTTGGGAAGTAGAAAGGGAAAAGGTAAGATAAAATAAAAGGAGTTGGAAAAAATATTGGGAAGTGAGCCAGAATGGAGTGGATGAAGAGGCAAAGACATAGGAAAAGATAGGGAAAGAGGTAAAGAATGATGTGGAAGAATAGAAGCATGAAAAATGAGAAAGGGAAAAAGAAAAGGTGAAAGGAAAGGGGAATAAATTGACAGGAAGAAGTGGGGATGGCTAGTAGCACTGATGACAGAAAGAAGAGTAATGAAGAGGGAATACAAAGGAAGGGATAGAGAAAAGTGGCACAGAAATGCGATACCTTTCTCTATTCCATCATCCTTCCTACTCAAAAGAAGGACTTGGAATTCAAGCTCAAATATAGAATCTCAGGGTTGTATCAACCATGCTCTTTAATAAGAAAAGATACTTTTAGAAATATGGAAACAGAAAGGCCATGCTTGAAACTGTTCCTCAGGACACACAAGAAAGATAACAATGCCAAGTCTTAAGTATGACAGGGCATCAGGAAGCTCATATTTGGAAGGTCACGTAGGATGCTAAGTGCTGGACAGTATGTGTCCTCAGGAGACTCTAAAGTCCTCCATGGGGGCTTCTGCATGAACATCATCTGGTGAACTGCATCTCCCTACTTTGTCCTCATCCTTGTCATTGATCACCAATTGTAACTTCAATCTCTTTGCCTTCCCCTTGTCACTTTTGTATCTGCAGTAGATTAAATTATGGTTCCCAGCTCCTCACCTTACCTGTATCCAGACGTTTTTTCCACGTGATTTTTCAATTCTTCCCATCAGAGACAGGATATGCACACTTCTACACTTTGACTTTGGGTTTGGCTGCACAACTGCTTTGGACTAATCAGATACGATGCAAACAGTGTCTTCAGATATACTTACATGATTAGATCTTCTCTCTCATGCTTCTGCTATTGCCAGGAGAAAAACATGCCCACGTGTCCTTCAGGTTCTCAAAGAATGAAACATGTAAGGAGCAGACCTGAAGTAAACTGATGCCAGGGAACCAAGCCAAGCAGAGCTCGGCCAAGATCAGCAGAACTACTCCAGCTAAACCACAGTTACATGAGCAGGAGATAATGTTCATTGTTTAAAGACAACAATGACATTTTAGAGCTTTTTGTTTGTTTGTTTGTTTTTGCGGTACGTGGGCTTCTCACTGTTGTGGCCCCTCCCGTTGCGGAGTACAGGCTCCGGACGTGCAGGCTCAGCGGCCATGGCTCACGGGCCCAGCCGCTCTGCTGCATGTGGGATCTTCCCGGACCGGGGCATGAACCCGTGTCGCCTGCATCGGCAGGCGGACTCTCAACCACTGCGCCACCAGGGAAGCCCTAGAGTTGGTTTTTACAATATGGTTTTTTTTTTTTAAGTTATTTATTTATATTTTTAAATGTTGTCTTGACTTAGTTTTCAGGCCCTGGCTAGAGGCCAGTCAGTTCCTCTTCCTTCCCAACAAGGATGGGAAATTCATCTGTAGCCTACTGATTTGTTAATTCACTTGATCATTTGATCATTTTTGATACCTACTGTATACTTGGCAGTAAGTCCCTGTGACAGTAACAGATATATAAGACATGTACAAGGCTATTAAGAACTTCTTATTACAGTAAAAGAGATGAGACATTGTTATAAATAATTATTAGTCAACATATCACAAAGAATCAGCCATGAGAAATCCAATTTTATGAAACCCAGAGTTCTATGGTCAAATTAGTTTATAAAAATACACACCATACTTCTCACTCACCCTTGAAAATTCACAAACTGAAACTCCTCTGAGTAATCTAAGGATCCTATATAACTAGGATCCATTTCATGGGTAGAAAATAAATGTTTATTGTTTTATGTATTTTTTCCCACATAACCCCTATGACAACTTGTGAGAATATTGTTGCATGGATCAAATTTTGTAAAATATTTCTATAAGTAAAGGTATAAAGTAATAAGCAGCATAAGAGAGCAATCAATAAATTGAAGTGCTATATTCACAGGGTACAGAGAAGGGAAAAAAATCCTTCTTTCTGAGAGAAGGAAATAGAAGATTATGGAAAGAGCCACATTAGAGCAAGTTTTGAAGTGTGACTAAGGACTGCAGAAGTAAAAATTGAAGGGAGAAATGTCTGAATTAAAAGGAGAAAGGTTTAGAAGGTCTGTGTGGTCCAGAATATTGATCTATTATATACAAAAAAGAATTTGATTTATTTTGCCTGACTCTTGAGTAGCAGCAATGAGACAGATTATTTTTTTTATCAAATATGAGGACATTCTAAGGAACAAAATAGAGTGTAAACAAAGTAGGTATAAGGTTTCCCGCCCTTGGAAGTATTTCAGTGGAGGCCAGAAAATGGGATAAACACACATACAGATTTGTGTGTCAAATAATTGGTGAGGTGAATAGACCCCTGAGGATAGTTAACTCAGAATCAGTCTTTAATTCTATGAGTTAACATATTACTCTGTCAGCTTTGTGGAGCTACTGAAGATTTTGATCAGAAGGACTTAAGACACAAACTGTGTTTGGGGAGACTAATCTTGCAGATCTGCATAGGATGCATCAGCAAAAAGCAGTGAAGTGACAAGGAGGCCACTTACAAAGAATCAGGTACAAGCACCAAGATCATGCCCTTTTCCATCAACAAAGATGCCATTCAAATTCCTCCTCCCACCTTCCCACGGAGTAGGGGACTTTCTTTATAGAAATGGGAGGAAAGATGGACTTAATTCATTTGTCTTGTCTTCTGTGAAATTCAAGCTGAGATTTACCATGGGGTATGGTAGTGAAAAGGTGGGTAATAATTTAGACTTTGCAACTGATATAACATTTTAGCCTCACAAAATATTGACATAAAATTATTGATAAAGTTTATCAAGATACTTAAAGGACATTTCTCATTTTGTATACTATTTGGTAATAAAACCACTTATGCAAATATAAAACATTTGTGGAGAAGTCAGAACATTAGTAACATAAAGTATGCCTCAATTCCTGTGAAACTTAATTTCCTTTTTTGAAAAAAAATCCTTGATAATTATATATCCCTTCAAATAGTACTTATCATTTATTGAATGACTACCAAGTATTAGACACTGTGTATGATGCCTACTATTTATTATTACATTCAAATATTAAGGTAATAACAATGATAAAGGTTTAAAATTAAGCTAAAATTTGGATGGTATTACAAAAAGTAAAGCACGCCTAATGTGGCTGAGAGAGAACTGCAGACCAGTTGCAGAATAAGACTCAGGGCACCATTTTATTAATGGTGCTTAAAAGGATAAAAACTAATTCTAGGCTCTTTGGTAAAAATAGGAGTAAGATACTGCTTTCCCTGCTCTAATGCAGGGAAAGAAGCTTGTACTAAGTTAACCCCTTGTACCAACTTTTGTTACCAGCCAGAGTGTCATTTGTTTACCAGCTATAGGGTGATGGTGCAGTAAGTTTCTTTATATGGTCATTGGTTTAAGAAGTTTCCAGCCAACTCTCTCACCCCCAGCTCTTCAAAGAATAGCTTCTCTGAGCTCTTAGTTGGGGTAGGAGGGATTTTCCATTTCCCTTTAAACCATACTAAACAGAGGGCCAATCATACATATAACCTTATGGTTATTAACTTCCAAATATAGAGAAGAAAACTAACTATTTGTCATATTCTCTACTTGATAACCCCTATTCAACATCTACTGTGTGCCAGGAAGTGCAATTGGGTGTAGCACCCATAGAAATTGGGAAAATCATGGCATCATGTAACTGAGGAATAGTCAGACAAGAAAACTCTCATGTAGTAAAGATTTAGCTGTTATCTAGTCAAACATTTTAATTTTACATACAAAAAGACCCAAGAGCAAAGAAGGCCACTGACTTGTCAAACTCACATGAGATGCCAGTGGTGCAACTGAAATTAAAACCTTAGTCAACTAGCATCTGGACCAGTGCTAACTGAACTCTAAATTTCAAGGTACATATTAACTCATCTCTCTTATCCTTTGCCTTTGCTTTTATTTGAAAGCCTTTGACCTTTCTGTCCCCCACTAAACTGATTCTCATTTATCCTCATGATTTCACTGCCATGTCTCTGATCAGTCCCTTGTGCTCTCTTTTCTCCATCTCATTCAAGCCCTTAGGGTTTCCTGTGGATCCATTAGCTTGATCGCTGTGTTTCACAACCACTTCCAGCTGCTTATTTTCACTCTTGCCAAACTGTAATTGTTCCTGAGTTGATTGCAGATAATACTCCCTCCTCTTTTTGTAGAAGTGAGAATAACATACTTTCAATAATAATTAGCTTCACATTTTTCTTCCTTAGCTATGAAGCCTCTGACACTTACCAGTCCTCTGTGATTATAAACACATAATTTTCACATCTATTACTGTTTCCTTGGATAATGTTTCAGCACTTAAAAACAATCTTACTGTACACATTTCCACTTCCGATTGAGTTCTTTATCCTGGAATTGATGTAACTTCCTTTTTAACCCTAGGAATGTCTGCATGTTCACTCACTACCTTTACCAGGATCACCTGATCTTTCTTCCAGTTTAACCAAGCCTATGGTTCAGTATTGTTTAATAGTCAAGGATGTAATAGAGAATGTGTCAAGACTGAAACCTTTTTTTCAGGATATTTCATAATTATATTCTTTTTCTCTTTACTTTCCACTCACTTTCATGAAGTCTCACTTATCAGACTGCCAATGCAAAGCAATTACTTAATTTCTTCCTTTGAGTCTTCATGCAACACACACCTATTACCAGGAACTCTAGTATTTAGGATGGACATGGAGATAAAAGATATTCCCTGCATTCAAGTTTGTGGGGAAGTCAGACAAGTAAATCAACAGTAACTACAATGTGGTACATGGTATGATGGAATTAAAGACAGAGTGTTATAGTGAAAAGAAAGAAAGATAACAGATCATTGAATCCTTCCTGTGGTGGGAGAATGAAAGCTTTCACAAAGTAATAGATGGTTAAACTGAGTGCTGAGTATTGAAAGAAAAGAAAGAGTAATTGACAGAGAGGGAATATTATTCCTTTTGTGTAAATAAAACATTGTCATTCTCAAAAACATAGGGTCAAGAGTCTAAGGGATAGATTGTAGAGAAAACACACAACACACTCAAAGGAAGTTGGATACATTCTGGGAAATTTTTAAGCATCCCAATTGTACTTGAGATTTCAATGTACCATTTCCTTTTCTTCTCCTTTAAGATTCTTGGTGAAACTCTTCCACAGTGTGAGGACACACTGAGATGTTGGTTGTCTGCAATCCAGAAGAGTGTCTTCACCGGAACACGACTACTATCCTGGCAGGATGATCTTGGACTTCCAGGCTTCAGAACTGATGAAGATGTTCCAATGATGTAGAGCTGAGACATGAACACCTTCCAGATAATTGTTTAAATAATAGCAATACAGGAACCAAGATGGCAGAGTAGAAGGATGTGCTTTCACTCCCTCTTGCGAGAACACCAGAATCACAACTAGCTGCTGGACAATCATCGACAGGAAGACACTGGAACTAACCAAAAAAGATACCCCACATCCAAAGACAAAGGAGAAGCCACAGTGATATGGTAGGAGGGGCATAGTCCAGTAAAATCAAATCCCATAACTGGTGGATGGGTGACTCACAGACTGGAGAACACTTAGACCACAAAAGGCCACTGACTGGAGTGAAGGTTCTGAGACCAACATCAGACTTTCCAACCTGGGGGTCCGGCAACGGGAGGAGGAATTCCTAGAGAATCAGATTTTGAAGTCTTGTGGTAACTGATTGCAGGTTTTCCACAGGACTGCGGGAAACAGAGACTCCACTCTTAGAGGGCACACACAAAGTAGTGTGTGCATTGGGACGCAGGGGAAAGAGCAGTGATCCCATGGGAGACTGAACCAGACCTACCTGCTAGTGTTGGAGATTCTCCTGCAGAGGTGGGGGGTTGGCTCTCTTTCACCGTGGGGACAAGGACACTGGCAGCAGAAGTTCTGGGAAGTAATCCTTGTTGTGAGCCCTCCCAGAGTCTGTCATTAGCCCCACCAAAGAGCCCAGGTAAGCTCCAGTGTTGTGTTGCCTCAGGCCAAACAGGGAGGGAACCCAGCCCCACCCATCAACAGTCAAGTGGATTAAAGTTTTACTGAGCTCTGCCCACCAGAGCAACAGTGAGCTCTACCCACCACCAGTCCCTCCCATCAAGCCTCTTAGATAGCCTCATCCACCAGAGGGCAGACAGCAGAAGCAAGAAGAACTGAAATCCTGCAGCCTGTGGAACAAAATCCACATCCACAGAAAGATAGACAAGATGAAAAGGCAGAGAGCTATATACCAGATGAAGGAACAAGATAAAACCCCAGAAAAACAACTAAATGAAGTGGAGATAGGCAACCTTCCAGAAAAAGAATTCAGAATAATAATAGTGAAGATGATCCAGGACCTCGGAAAAAGAATGGAGGCAAAGATCGAGAAGATGAAAGAAATGTTTAACGAAGACCTAGAAGAATTAAAGAACAAACAAACAGAGATGAACAATACAGTAGCTGAAATGAAAACTACACAAGAAAGAATCAATAGCAGAATACCTGAGGCAGAAGAATGGATAACTGACCTGGAAGACAGAATGGTGGAATTCACTGCATTGGAACAGACTAAAGAAAAAAAGAATGAAAAGAAGTGAAGGCAGCCTAAGAGACCTCTGGGACAATGTTAAACGCAACAACAGTCGCATTATAGGGGTCCCAGAAGGAGAAGAGAGAGAGAAAGGACCAGAGAAAATATTTGAAGAGATTATAGTCGAAAACTTCTCTATCATGGGAATGGAAATAGCCACCCAATTCCAGGAAGCACAGTGAGTTCCATACAGGATAAACCCAAGGAGAAACATGCCGAGACACATAGTAAACAAATTGGCAAAAATTAAAGACAAAGAAAAATTATTGAAAGCAGCAAGGGAAAAATGACAAATAACACACAAGGGAACTCCCATAAGGTTAACAGCTGATTTCTCAGCAGAAACTCTACGAGCCATAAAGGAGTGGCATGATATACTTAAAGTGATGAAGGGGAAGAACCTACAACCAAGATTACTCTACCCGGCAAGGGTCTCATTCAGATTCGATGGGGAAATTGAAAGCTTTACAGACAAGCAAAAGCTAAGAGTATTCAGCACCACCAAACCAGCTCTAAAACAAATGCTAAAGGAAATTCTCTAAGTGAGAAACACAAGAGAAGAAAAGGACCTACAAAAACAAACCCAAAACAATTAAGAAAATGGTCATAGGAACATCCGTATCTGTAATTACCTTAAAAGTGAATGGATTAAATGCTCCAACCAAAAGACACAGGCTTGCTGAATGGATAAAAAACAAGACCCATATATACGCTGTCTACAAGAGACCCACTTCAGACTTAGGGACACATACAGACTGAAAGTGAGGGGATGAAAAAGATATTCCATGCAAATGGAAATCAAAAGAAAGCTGGAGCAGCAATACTCATATCAGATAAAATAGACGTTAAAATAAAGAATGTTACAAGAGACAAGGAAGAACACTACATAATGATCAAGGGACCAATCCAAGAAGGAGATATAACAATGATAAATATATATGCACCCAACATAGGAGCACCTCAATACATAAGGCAACTATCAACAGCTATAAAAGAGGAACTTGATAGTAACACAATAATAGTGAGGGACTTTAACACCTCACACTAATGGACAGATCATCCAAAATGAAAATAAATAAGGAAACAGAAGCTTTAAATGACTCAGTAGACCAGCTAGATTTAATTGATATTCATAGGACATTCCATCCCTAAACAGCAGATTACACTTTCGTCTCAAGTGCACCAGGAACATTCTCCAGGATAGATCACATCTTGGGTCACAAGTCAAGCCTCAGTACATTTAAGAAAATTTAAATCATATCAAGCATCTTTTCTGACCACAACACTATGAGATCAGAAATTAATTACAGGGGAAAAAAAACGTAAAAACACAAACACATGAAGGCTAAAGAATACGTTACTAAATAACCAAGAGATCACTGAAGAAATCAAAGAGAAAATTAAAAAATACCTAGAGACAAATGACAATGAAAACACGATGATCCAAAACTTATGGGATGCAGCAAAAGCAGTTCTAAAAGGGAAGCTTATAGCTATATAAGCCTACCTCAAGAAACAAGAAAAATCTCAAGTAAACAATCGAACATTACACCTAAAGCAACTAGAGAAAGAAGAATAAACAAAACCCAATGTTAGCAGAAGGAAAGAAATCATAAAGATCAGAGCAGAAATAAATGAAATAGAAACAAAGAAAACAATAGCAAAGATCAATAAAACTAAAAGCTGGTTCTTTGAGAAGATAAACAAAATTGATAAACCATTACTCAGACTCATCAAGTAAAAGAGGGAGAGGGCTCAAATCAATAAAATTAGAAATGAAAAAGGAGAAGTTAAAACAGACACCACAGAAATACAAAGCATCCTTAGAGACTACTACAAAAAACTCTATGCCAATAAAATGGACAACCTGGAAGAAATGGATAAATTCTTAGAACGGTATAATCT
The DNA here is from genome assembly GCF_963455315.2 of Globicephala melas. NCBI lineage: Eukaryota > Metazoa > Chordata > Mammalia > Artiodactyla > Delphinidae > Globicephala > Globicephala melas. The sequence continues at coordinate 16,563,362 of NC_083325.1, forward strand.
TCCAAAATGGAACAAGGAAGAAACAGAAAATATGAACAGACCAATCACAAGTAATAAAATTGAAACTGTGATTAAAAGTCATCTAACAAAGAAAAGTCCAGGACCAAATGTCTTCACAGGTGAATTCTATCAAACATTTAGAGAAGAGCTAACACCCATCCTTCTCAAACTCTTCCAAAAATTTGCAGAGGAAGGAACACTCCCAAACTCATTCTGTGAGGCCACAATCACCCTGATACCAAAACCAGACAAATTTACTACAAAAAAAGAAAATGATTGACCAATATCACTGATGAATATAGATGCAAAAATCCTCGACAAAATGTTAGCAAACAGAATCCAACAACACATTAAAAGGATCATACATCACGATCAAGTGGGATTTATCCCAGGGATGCAAGGATTCTTTAATATATGCAAATCAATCAATGTGATACATGATATTACCAAATTGAAGAATAAAAACATATGATCATCTCAATAGATGCAGAAAAAGCTTTTGACAAAATTCAACACCCATTTATGATAAAAAACTCTCGAGAAAGTGGGCATAGAGGGAACCTACCTCAACATAATAAAGGTCATATACGACAAACGGACAGCAGACATCATTCTCAATGGTGAAAAGCTGAAAGCATTTCCTCTAATGAGACAAGGATGCCCACTCTCACCATTATCATTCAACACAGTTTTGGAAGTCCTAGCCACGGCAATCAGAGAAGAAAAAGAAATAAAAGGAATACAAGTTGGAAAAAAAGAAGTAAAACTGTCACTGTTTGCAGATGACATGATACTATACATAGAGAATCCTAAAAATGTCACCAGAAAACTACTAGAGCTAATCAATGAATTTGGTAAAGTTGCAGAATACAAAATTATCCTGCAAGAAATCTCTTGCATTCCTGTACACTAATCATGAAAAATCTGAAAGAAAAATTAGGGAAACCCTCCCATTTACCATTGCAACAAAAAAGAATAAAATACTTAGGAATAAACCTACCTAAGGAGACAAAAGACCTGTATGCAGAAAATTATAAGACACTGATGAAAGAAATTAAAGATGATACCAACAGATGGAGAAATATACCATGTTCTTGGATTGGAAGATTCAATATTGTGAAAATGACTATACTACTCAAAGCAATCTACAGATTCAATGCAATCCCTATCAAATTACCGATGACATTTTTTTACAGAAATAGAAGAAATCATCTTAAAATTTGTATGGAGACACAAAAGACCCCAAATAGCCAAAGCAGTCTTGAGGGGAAAAAAACGGAGCTGGAGGAATCAGAGTCCCTAACTTCAGACTATGCTACAAAGCTACAGTAATCAAGACAATATGGTACTGACACAAAACCAGAAACATAGATCAATGGAACAAGATAGAAAGCCCAGAGATAAACCCACGCACCTATTGTCAACTAATCTATGACCAAGGAAGCAAAGATATACAATGGAGAAAAGACAGTCTCTTCAGTAAGTGGTGCTGGGAAAACTGGACAGCTACATGTAAAAGAATGAAATTAGAACACTCCCTAACACCATATACAAAAATAAACTCAAAATGGATTCGAGACCTAAATGTAAGACTGGACACTATAAAACTCTTAGAGGAAAACATAGGAAGAGCACTCTTTGACATAAATCACAGCAAGATCTTTTTTGATCTACCTCCTAGAGTAATGGAAATAAAAACAAAAATAAACAAATGGGACCTAATGAAACTTCAAAGCTATTGCACAGCAAAGGAAACCATAAACAAGACGAAAAGACAACCGCAGAATGGGAGAAAATATTTGTGAATGAATCAACGGACAAAGGATTAATCTCCAAAATATGTCAGCAGCTCATGCAGGTCAACATTAAGAAACAAACAACCCAATCCAAAAATGGGCAGAAGACCTAAATAGACATTTCTCCAAAGAAGACATACAGATGGCCAAGAAGCACATGAAAAGCTGCTCAACATCACTAATTATTAGAGAAATGCAAATCAAACCTACAATGAGGTATCACCTCATACCAGTTAGAATGTGTATCATCAGAAAATCTACAAACAACAAATTCTGGAGAGGGTATGGAGAAAAGGGAACTCTCTTGCACTGTTGGGGGGAATGTAAATTGATACAGCCACTATGGAAAACAGTATGTAGGTTCCTTAAAAAACTAAAAATAGATTTACCATATGACAAAGCAATCCCACTACTGGGCATATACCCAGAGAAAACCATAATTCAGAAAGACAGATGCGGGCTTCCCTGGTGGCACAGTAGTTGAGAGTCCGCCTGCCGATGCAGGGGACACGGGTTTGTGCCCCGGTCTGGGAAGATCCCACATGCTGCAGAGTGGCTGGGCCCGTGAGCCATGGCCGCTGAGCCTGCATGTCCGGAGCCTGTGCTCCACAACAGGAGAGACCACAACAGTGAGAGGCCCGCGTACTGCAAAAAAAAAAAAAAAAAAGGACACTTGCTCCAATGTTTATTGCAGCACTATTTACAATAGCCAGGTCATGGAAGCAACCTAAATGCCCATCGACCGATGAATGGACAAAGAAGTTGTGGTACATATATACAATGCAATATTAATCAGCCATAAAAAGGAATTAAATTGAGTCATTTGTTGAGACGTGGATTGATCTAGAGACTGCCATACAGAGTGAAGTAAGTCAAAAAGAGAAAAACAAATATCATATATTAACATGTGTATGTGGAACCTAGAAAAATGGTACAGATGAGTCGGTTTGCAGGGTAGAAGTTGAGACACAGATGTAGAGAACAGACATATGGACACCAAGGGGGAAAACTGCAATGGGGTGGGGATGATGGTGTGCTGAATTGGGCAACTGGGATTGACATGTATACACTGATGTGTATAAAATTGATGACTAATAAGAACCTGCAGTATAAAAAAACAAACAAACAAACAAAAGAACTAAACTTTCATTGGGTTATTTTTATGGAAATATGTTAATATAAATGTTTCAGAAATTACATGAAATTTCTAAAAATCTTATATGTTCTAGTATAATGTTATAAGTCATAATTCTAGTTATTACTTTAAAATGTATATCTCAGAAATAACTAAATTTCCTTGTCAATTGCATTATTATGACCTATCATCAAATCTTAACCATGGTCATTTTTAAGTCTTTTGTCATTTATAGGCAGTTCTGGGTGTGCTCTTATGCTTTTGCAAATATTTTCCTATAAGAGGGTTTCATCTTCAAGGAATTCATGGAAAAGACTGTGACAAGTACAGGTTTCTGTTAATTGACTGTGCTGCTGAACTGAATGAATAAGCATTTTCAGAACTCTAATGAAAAACTGATGAACTGGTAAAAGTGCTAACAAAATATCAAGATAAAAAAAAAGAATTAATTACATGGGACTGAGTGAACTGATGAGGGTGATTGTAATTTTTGTGACTTTCTGTTTGAATTAACCCCCCCCCCAAAAAAAAGATTATTGGTGAAGAATTAAATTTTGTAATATTTTAAGCATTTTAGTTGATACAAAAACTTAGAGGAGGTTAGAGAAGTTAATAAAACATATTTAAGAGTATTTTGTTTTACGGGTAAGAGGGAATCACTGAAGATATTCGAGAAAGACAATTGTTATATTGATGAAAGGTATACTTAGTGACGTTATTCTGGCAAGGATATTAGGATACAATTTCACAACAGCAACAGTTTGGAGAAAGTGGTAATAGTTTGTTGGTGAGACAAGCCAAGACTAACATTTTAACAAGATTAAAAGTCAAAACCTAAATCAGAGAGGCAATTTAAGTAACAGATCAGGATGGCCAATTGAATGAAAATAAAAGATCATTCTGAATTATTAAATATGAGTGAATTCAGAAAATGTTAGTGTTATTCCCTAGTGCTCAATAATATTTTGTTTGTGAATTGGAACATCTAGATATGATATGAAATTAAATACAAACTTTAAAATGCACACAGTGGCCTCACCAACCAAATTGAAAAAACAAATTTATAAATGGAGAAGGGGTGTCCTGAAACTGTCTTGGGAATTTGGGAAAGATGCTTTCCACATACAAGATTTTTGGAAAATTTTCTGTTAAATATAATATTAATAGGACACTATTGAAAGAAGATACCAAGAGTTGACATTGACATAAAATATGACCAGGAATTAAAGTGAAGTGTCCATTTTGGTGCACTCCTCTTCAAAATTGGGGGAAGAAATGGAAATATAAGCAGGAAAGAGCAACGACAGTTCCCAGCACTCGGACATGTCTATGCGGCAACAGCTTAGCAACATTAGAAAGTAATAGCATTGGAAAAACTGAGATTTCCATTGGTGAGTGAAAGAAGTAAAGACCAGTCAGTGTACCTGGAAATATTCACTAAACAGGTGGGCAGCATCAGTGGGAATCTCTTGGCATTGCCAAAATGTGTCTAAGAGATAGATTGTAGGGGATTGTTCCATTCCTCTGGCATGGAACAGAGGCCAAATTAAAAGGATATTTGGCCTCTAGTGAAGTTCTTTTATCAAAAATAGGTAAGACACTACAGTGGAAAGAGTATTATTTCTAGCATTTACCAAGGACCTGCCTGTCTCCTAACTTCCCTTAGGCTACTGGATCACTGAATTGTTTATTTAAATTTCTAACAGTCTGCCCACCTATTTGAGATATGAGTGTTTTTATAGAAACAAAATGGAAAGGGAGGGGATCCCAGGAGAATACAAAAACCTTATTTTCTTAGCAAAGGTTTAACCCAATTAAGGATGATTTGAGAAAGTGAGAGAGAACAGGAGAGCAAGAGGAGAATAGAAGGCAGTGTATGAATTACAGAAAGAATCTGGGGCTTCCCTGGTGGCGCAGTGGTTGAGAGTCCGCCTGCCGATGCAGGGGACACGGGTTCGTGCCCCAGTCCGGGAAGATCCCACATGCTGCGGAGTGGCTGGGCCCGTGAGCCATGGCCGCTGAGCCTGTGCATCCGGAGCCTGTGCTCCGCAATGGGAGAGGCCACAAGAGTGAAAGGCCCGCGTACCGCAAAAAAAGAAAATCTGCATTCCAAAAAAGCAGAATATGCATTCTAAAAATGAAGAAAAATACACATCTATTTAAAAAAATAATCTTTATAAAAGAAATACTATTAGAACCATATTCTAGGTATATTCAAAATGATTCAAAAATATGCAGTATATGACATAAGAAATAAAGATGAGGTAACATAGTAGTCAAGATTTTTGGTTGCATTTTAATGTTATCCATTACAAAAGAGCTTAAACTAAGTAGAAAATTTATTGGCTAGATCTACTTTTAACTCCAGAGAAGACTAAATGCAGTCATAGCTGGTTCTAGATGCTCAAATAGTGCCCTAAGAATAGAAGGCATTCTCAACTATCTTTCTCTAGGCTTTACCTTGCTGGTTTTCATCCTTTTGCAGATTCTCCTCAAATGATGTTCCTCAGCAACCACAGTTAAAAGCTATGTCTGTAATAATCCCAGTAAAAACCATCCTTGACTGAGATTTTATATTTCCACTGGATCATGTGGAATATACACGGGAAGAACAGTCAAGTCTCTATCACACCCAGCTCTATGAATGGGGATGGGATCTGCCCCATCCATAGCCCCAGAAATGAAACTGAAGTAATGGTCATTCTACAATGGAAGATCAAGGCACTGTTATCAGAAGAAGGTAGAAAGCGTACCAGACAGAAGACGATACCAGTATTCAGTATATTCCATGTCTTCCTTGGTAACACAAAAATTAAATGCCCTTGTTTCCATAAGACTCATTTAAAAATAACATCTAAAATGATATAACTACTTCACATACCACTAAATCTCTACTCATCTTATCTTCTCAAAGAGACAATACTATTTTTTCTACAAATCCAAGTCCAAGATCTTTGAGTGATGTGCTTTGTTCATTTTCCTATATCTAGACCAGATGGGGAGTAAAAACAATCATAATTTAAAAGAAAAAAGAAAACTTATTTAGAAAAAACGTGAAGAGTGTAAGAGTTTAATGATCTATAATATTCACCAGCTTCTTTAGCCAAGTTTGGACTTCTTTCAAGAAGCAATGATCTGAATTGTCAGAGATTTTGTAGTGACGATTAAGAATGCCATCTGACTTCCATTATCATGGAGATATCTTATCTCCATTGCCATCAATGAACCCATTTCTGTAACTGCATCTCCTGACATCAGCCCTGGTTTACAGAGGGCCACCACTACTGAGATGTGATTTTGGCGCCCTCGGCAGTGCAAGCTTGCCAGCTTAGTAAATGGAGTATCTTCAGTGTCTTTTCACGTGGGTGGGTTTTCTGGAGATATGCAGTGTTGTCACTCTAGCATGTCACTTCTCTGAGCCTCTTAATCTCCTTCTTCATTTTCTATCACAGCAGTCCTGGAATTACCACTTCACTGAGAATTGGTTTTCAAAAACTGTTCTAGCAGCACTTTAACCACCAACTCTCAGAGTCCTTATCTGGATGTTAAATGTATATCATAATATAATGTTAGCATATCAACGATTTCTTACTAAGTCTAGTCTTTGACAGGGATAAATGAGATACTGCAGACGTATCCCAGAGGGTTCAGGTGAATCTCATTGTTTTTGAGTGCATCAACCCAGATGTTTGCATCCAGGCCTAGTCTCAGGGTTCCACTCCTAACCAGCCATGGTCCTGACCTTGGCATATCAGACATGTTGGAGTGGATAATCCAATCTTCCGTAATGTACTATTGCCCTTATAATTCAGTTCAAGGTCTCAGTTTTTTCTGGCCCATAAGTTCAGAATATGAGGTTCTTGATGTGCTGCCTAGGAGTCCCTCTGGCTTTCACATCTAACCTTAAATCTGTGATTCATCACCCTCAGCTTTTCATTGTCTTTTTCCAGTGCATCAATTGCAGGCTGCAATAGACAACTTCTTTTTAAACCTCCCAGTAGCCTGTGACATTACAGCAATTCCTGTGAGCCATAGGTTACCTGTAGTGGACTTAACATTACTAGTAGTGTTTTCTTTGTCCCCTGGACAGCTCTGAAGTCCTCTTTTAGGACTCTTTTCTTAGGCCATTCCTAACTACAGTTGCTAACATACAGATTTCTTCTATTTAGGTTAGTCTGTAACAAAACAACAAAAAAATTGTGTGTGGGTGCATGGCTTCACTCATCAATTCAACAAATATTATCCTGCTTCCACTATAACCCAGCACCCACAGATGCCAGCAATACATAGATTTATAAAGCCATTCTTCTTACTATTGTGAGTCCCCAGTTTAATGTGAGAGATATCATGTAAAAAGATAATGATAGCACAATGTGAAAATGAAGAAAGTAGGTTAGTGTTGTTTAAAGGACATGTAAGACATTGTGGAGCTGGATAGAAGAGAAAACATGTGTTCCAGGCATACCTGGCAGGTAAGACATTGCAGAGACAGGAAACAAGAGTACAAAATATGGTTACATGAAACAGCCTTATTTTAATTAACTAAACATAATTAAAGTAACTGATGTGAGAACACTTAGCGGCCATGTAGAGTATATTATTTAGAATTCATTCTTTTTTTTTAATTGAGATAAAATTCATACTACATTAAATTAATGTGGTAGTTTAGAGTGGTTAATTTAAATGAATTAAAGTTGATTTTAAGTTTTTAAAGTTAATTTTATTTATTTATTTATTTATTTTTAAAGTTAATTAATTAATTTATTTATTTATACTTCTTTATTGGAATATAATTGCTTCACAACGCTGTGTTAGTTTCTGTTGTACAACAAAGTGAAGCAGCCATATGCATACATATATCCCCATATCCTCTCCCTCTTGAGCCTCCCTCCCACCGTCTGTATCCCAGCCCTCTAGGTCGTCACAAAGTACTAATCTGATCTCCCTGTGCTATGTGGCTGCTTCCCACTAGCTATCTATTTTACATTTGGTAGTGTATATATGTCGATGCTACTCTCACTTCGCCCCAGTTTCCCCCTCACCCCACTGTGTCATCAAGTCTATTCTCTAACTCTATGTATTTATTCTTGCCCTGCCACTAGGTTCATCAGTACCATTTATTTTTTTAGATTCCATATATATGCGTTAGCATACGGTATTTGTTTTTCTCTTTCTGACTTACTTCACTCTGTATGACAAACTCTAGGTCCATCCACCTCACTACAAATAACTCAATTTCATTTCTTTTTATGGCTGAGTAATATTCCATTGTGTATGTGTGCCACATCTTCTTTATCCATTCATCTCTTGATGGACATTTAGGTTGCTCCCATGTCCTGGCTATTGTAAATAGTGCTGTCATGAACTACATGTCTCTTTTTTGAATTATGGTTTTCTCAGGGTATATACCCAGTAGTGTGATTGCTGGGCCATATTGTAGTTCTATTTTTAGATTTTCAATGAACCTCCATTTTCTTCTCCATAGTGATTGTATCATTTACATTCCCACCAACAGGGGCAGGAGGGTTCCGTTTTCACCACACCCTCTCCAGCATTTATTTTTTGTAGATTTTTTGATAATGGCCATTCTGACTAGTGTGAGGTGATACCTCATTGTAGTTATGATTTACATTTCTCTAATGATTAGTGATGTTGAGCATATTTTCATAGGCCTCTTGGCCATCTGTATGCCTTCTTTGGTGAAATGTCTATTTAGGTCTTCCATCCATTTTTTAATTGGTTTGTTTGGTTTTTTATACTGAGCTCCATGAGCTGTTTGTATATTTTGGAGATTAATCCTTTGTCCGTTGTTTCATTTGCAAATATTTTCTCCCATTCTGAGGGTTGTCTTTTCATCTTGCTTATGGTTTCCTTTGCTGTGCAAAAGTTTTTAAATTTCTTTAGGTCCCATTTTTCAATTTTTGTTTTTATTTTCATTACTCTAGGTGGTGGGTCAAAAATGATCTTGTTGTGGTTTATACCAAAGAGTGTTTTTCCTATGTTTTCTTCTAAGAGTTTTATAGTGTCTGGTCTTACATTTAGGTCTTTAAGGCATTCTGAGTTTATTTCTGTGTATGGGTTAGGTAGTGTTCTAATTTCATTCCTTTACATGTAGCTGTCCAATTGTTCCAGCACCACTTATTGAAGAGGCAGTCTTTTCTCCATTGTATGTTCTTGCCTCCTTTGTTGTAAATTAGGTGCCCATATATGCATGGGTTTATCTCTGGGCTTTCTATCTTATTGATCTATATTTCTGTTTTTGTGCCAGTACCATACTGTCTTGATTACTGTAGCTTTGTCATACAGTTTGAAGTCAGGAAGCCTGATTCCTCCAGCTCCATTTTTCTTTCTCAAGATTGCTTTTGTGGGCTTCCCTGGTGGCGCAGTAGTTGAGAGTCCGCCTGCCGATGCAGGGGACACGGGTTCCTGCCCCGGTCTGGGAAAATCCCAAATGCCACAGAGCGGCTGGGCCTGTGTGCCATGGTTGCTGAGCCTGTGCATCCGAAGGCTGTGCTCTGCAACGGGAGAGGCCACAACAGTGAGAGGTCCGCATACCGAAAAAAAGAAAAATTGCTTTTGTGTTTCCATACAACAAAATTTTTTGTTCTAATTCTGTGAAGAATGCCATCGGTAGTTTGATAAGGATTGCATTGAATCTGTAGATTGCTTTGGGTCGTTTAGTCATTTTCACAATACTGATTCTTCCAGTCAAGAACATGGTATATTTCTCCATCCGTTTATGTCATCTTTGATTTTTTTTATCAGAGTTTTACAGTTTTCTGAGTACAAGTCTTTTACCTCCTTAGGTAGATTTATTCCTAGGTATTTTACTCATTTTGTTGCAATGGTGAATGGGATTGTTTCCTTAATTTCTCTTTCTGATTTTTTGTTGTTAGTTTATAGAAATGCCAGAGATTTCTGTGCATTAATTTTGTATCCTGCAAATTTACCAAATTCATTGATTAGTTCTAGTAGTTTTCTGGTGGCATCTTTAGGATTTTCTATGTATAGTATCATGTCATCTGCAAACAATGACAGTTTTACTTCTTCTTTTCCAATTTATATTCCTTTTATTTCTTTTTCTTTTCTGATTGTCATGGCTAGGACTTCTAAAACTGTGTTGAAAAAGAGTTGCAAGAGTGGACATCCTTGTCTTGTACCTGATCTTAGAGGAAATGCTTTCAGTTTTTCACCATTGAGTATGATGTTTGCTGTGAGTTTGTCATATATGGGCTCTATTGTGGTGAGGTAGGTTCCATCTATGCCCATTTTCTGGAGGGTTTTTATCATAAATGCGTGTTGAATTTTGTTGAAAGCTTTTTCTGAGTCTTTTAAAATTATCGTATGGTTTTTATTCCTTAATTTGTTAATATAGTGTATCAGATTGATTGATTTGTGTAAATTGAAGAATCCTTGCATTCCTGGGATAAATTCTACTTGATCATGGTGTATGATCCTTTTAATATGATGTTGGATTCTGTTTGCTAACATTTTGCTGAGGATTTTCGTATCTATGCTTATCATTGATTTTGGTCTATAATTTTCTTTTTTATGATATATTTTTCTTGTTTTGGTATCTGGGTGATGGTAGCCTTGTAGAATAAATTTGGGAGTGTTCCTCCCTCTGTAATTTTTTGGAAGAGGTTGAGAACAATCAGTGTTAGTTCTTCTCTAAATGTTTGATAGAATTCACCTGTGAAGCCATCTGGTCCTGGACTTTTATTTGTTGGAAGATTTTTAATTACAGTTTCAACTTCATTACTTGTGATAGATCTGTTTATGTTTTCTAATTCTTCCTGGATCAGTCTTGGAATTGTACCTTTCCAAGAATTTGTCTATTTCTTCATGGTTGTCCTTTTTATTGATATATAGTTGTTTGTAGTGGTCTCTTATAATCCACTGTATTTCTGTGGTGTCCTTTGTGATTTCATTTCTAATTTTATTGATTTGTGTCTTCTCACATTTTTTATGATGAGTCTGGCTAAAGGTTTGTCAATTTTGTTTATCTTCTCAAAGAACTAACTTTTAGTTTTATTGATCTTTACTATTGTTTTCTTCAGTTCTATTTCATTTACTTCTGCTCTGAACATTATGATTTCTTTCCTTTTACTAACTTTGGGTCTTCTTTGTTCTTCTTTCTCTAGTTGTAGGGTGTTGGGTTAGATTGTTTATTTGAGATTTTTCTTGTTTCTTGAGGTGAGATTGAATTGCTATAAACTTCCCTCTTAGAACTGCTTTTGCTGCATCCTGTGGGTTTTGGGTTGTCATGTTTTCATTGTCATTTGTTTTTATGCATGTTTTTAATTTCTTCAGTGACCTCTTGGTTTTTAGTAATGCACTGTTTAGCGTCCTTTTATTTGTGTTTTTTACAGTTTTTTTCCTGTAATTGATTTCCAGTCTCATAGTGTTTTGATCAGAAAAGATGCTTGATACAATTTCAATTTTCCTAAATTTCCTGAGACTTGATTTGTGACCCAGGTTGTGATCTATCCTGGAGAATGTTCCATGTGCACTTGAGGAGAAAGCGTATTCTGCCACTTTCGGGTGGAATCTTCTATAAATATCAGTTAAATCTACCTGGTTTCTTGTGTCATATAAAGTGTGTGTTTCCTTATTTGTTTCCTGTTTGAATGATCTGTCCATTGGTATAAGTGGGGCGTTAAAGTCACCTACTATTATTGTGTTACTGTTGATTTCCCCTTTTATGGCTGTTAGCATTTGCCTTATGGATGGGGGGCTCCTATGTTGGGTGCATAGATATTTACATTTGTTATATCTTCTTGGATTGATCCTTCCTTGTCTCTTGTAATAGTCTTTATTTTAATGTCTATTTTGTCTCATATGAGTATTGCTACTCCAGCTTTCTTTTGATTTCCATTTGCATGGAATATCCTTTTCTACTCCCTCACTTTCAGTCTGTATGTATCTCTAGGTCTGAAGTGGGTCTCTTGTAGACAGCATATATATGGGTCTTGTTTGTGTATCCATTCAAGATCCATTGTGTATCTTGGTTGGGGCACTTAATCCATTTACATTTAAGGTCATCATTGATGTGTATGTTCCTATTACCATTTTCTTAATTGTTTTGGGTTTGTTTTTGTAGGTCTTTTCCTTCTCTTGTATTTCCTGCCTAGAGAAGTTCCTTTAGCGTTTGTTGTAAAGCTGGTTTGGTGATGATGAATTCTCTTAACTTTTGCTTGTCTGTAAGACTTTTGATTTCTCTGTCGAATGTGAATGAGATCCTTGCTGGTTAGAGTAATCTTGGTTGTAGGTTTTTCCCTTTCATCACTTTAAATATATCTTGCCACTTCTTTCTGGCCTTAGACTTTCTCGAGGTGTCCTTGAGGACTGGAGGCGTGGGAGAGGAGTGGAAGTTATTTGCTCTGCCCACTCAGGCCTGGGAAACCTGCTGGGCTCCCAGACTGGTGCCCCTGCCCTCTGAGACCAGAGGCAAGACTAGGCCTCTTCTGTTCTGTTGAGACTGAACCCCACTCCCTACCCCCGCAGGGCCTTTTCCAGCCCTGCAAGTCCTAAGCATAGGTCCCACCCACTGCCTAAACCTCACCCATGCCTAAGCCCTGCCCTCCACAGCAAAGGCCTTTTCTGCTTTTTTTTTTAAGTTAATTTTAAAATGAACAAATCTGTGGCACCACCTCTGTCTAGCTCTAAAACATTTCCATCACTCCAAAATATAACTCCATATCTGTGAAATCCCCCATTCCCTCTTTCCCCAATCCCTAGAAGCCACCAATCTTCTTTTGGATTTACTTATTATGTACATTTCATATAAATGGAATTATATAATATGTGACGTTTTGTATCTAGCCTCTTTCACTTAGAATAATGTTTTTGAGGTGAATCCATATTGTAGCATGTATAATTCCTTTTTATGGTTAAATAATACTCCATGGTGAGTATATACCACATTTTGTTTTTCCATTTATACTTTCATGGCCATCAATGTGTACTTTGTGTGTAAGTATTAGTTTGAGTCTTAATTTTCAATTCTTTTTGGTGTATACCTGGAAGTGAAATTGCTGGGTCATATGGTAATTCTCTGTCTTCCTTTTTGAGAAGCTGCCAAACTATTTTCCACAGATTTAAACCATTTTACACTCCCAGTTGGGATTCATTTTGACCAAATGTAATAGAAAACTTGAAAAAAAGTATCTTTAATGATAGAGAAATATATTTTTCTCTTATAAAAATTACTGTGGTATATCTGGGGTTCAGATAACATTCTCCTATTATAGCAATCAGGCTTCTATTTCAGAGGTCAACAAACTATTGCCTGCAGTTCCATTTATCTGTCAGTTAAATTTTATTGGTACCTAGCCATTCCTGTTCTTTTACATACATTTTAAAGGAGCTTAGGTATTACATGGCAGAGTTGAATAGACACAAAAACAGAATGGCCTGCAAACCCCAAAATATCTGGACTTTCACAGAAAAAGTTTGCTGAACACTTATTTTGTTGTCCTGTCATATTTAGCGTGGGCTTCCTACTCATAGCTCAAGATGGCTATTTAAACTCTAGTCATCACGTCCAGAATCCAGCCATCAGAAAAGGGAAAGAACAGAGAAAGGATGTGCCAACCTCTTTACAATGGTTTCCCTAAGGAATCTCAAAATCCACTATTCTAAATTAGCCCCAAGTCCATGACTAGCTACAAAGAAGACTGGGAAATGCAGTCTTTATGTCAGGTAGTGGGCAATTCATCTTAAATTTGAGTTCACTTGACAAGGAAAAAAGGGGGAAAGAAGTGTTTTGAATGACTAGCCATCTCTGGCATGGAGCCAGCATCCACTAGAGGAACTAGCATGTACCCTAGATGTATCAAGTCCCTCTGAGAATTGTAGGATTTATATAAGCAGGTAGGAAACCAGAGAGCTTTCCAGGACCAAGTAAAGAATCTCAGAACAAATTAGGGTGCTTTTTTACCCATCCCAATCATGTTGCAACTTTTGGGTAGATCAGTAACAAATCTCTATCTTCCTTGGTAAACTGAGTGATTTCTGAGTTCACTAGGCCTCATTTTCTGGTTAATTTAAAAGTCTGATTACAGTTTTACCTCTCATAATTGAGATCAATTTAGCATAATCTCTAGTTCTAATTGGATTTTCAAGGTTTTGCATTTGGAAAGGGACTGAAATTCAGAGAAGTTGTCAATGGCACACTGTGTAGTATTGGCATAACCAATAGGTATTATTTTTCTGAAAGACAAAGAGGTTAAATATTGTTTCTACATCAGCTCAGGAAGAAATATCCATAGAAAAACTAAGAATGAGGAAAATTAGCACAATGCAATATTTACTTAAACATATGGTTTAATGTGGTCACGGACTCAGGAGTGTCTGAGCAGAATATATTTATACTTGCATAAGACAGTAAATAAATAGAACACTCACAAGATTTCTTCCATTTAGAACTATTTTTCATTTGCCCAAGAATATAAACATCAAAAAGAGGTTGTTGTTCTATAATTTTTCAAAAGTCCAGATATTGATTAAAAGGGTAAGTTCATTAAATATGCAATGCTATGCGTTCTTAATGTGTACACAGTCCATCATTATGTTAAAAAGCAGAAGAGAGAGTGTTGCATTCCAAGGAAATACGGTGTTCAGAGACTTGCTGATTTATTCACATCAGGGTCATTTTATTTCTAAATTGTGCTCATTTTTTGAGTAAAACAAATGGGAGCTGTCATGAGAATTATGAAACTCTAATGTTTTGTTGTTTTTGCTTTTTAGTTTTTAATTTGCATAAAATAAATATTATTTTTTTTGGTGTATAGTTCTGTAAATGCCTAGACTTGTACAACTACCACCACACAATCAAGATGTAGAACGGTTCCACAAGCCACCCCCCCAAATTATCTTGTGATGCCCCTTTGTAGTCAACTTTTCTCTCCACCTTATGTAGCCCTTTGAGTTTGCCTTATTCCATTTAGTAGAATGCATTTGATTTACCCATGTTGGTGTGCATATCAGTAGTATTTTCCTTTTACTATGAGTAGTATTCTTTTGTATGGACATAATATTAGTTTATTCATCACCAATTAAAGGGTATTTTGGGTTGTTTCCAATTTTACCAATTATGTATAAAGCTGCTGTAAATATTAATATACAGGTTTCCATGCAAATGTAAGTTTTCTTATCTTTTGATTCAGTAGCTATGTTTGATTGCTGAATCATAAGGTAAAAGTGTTTTTAATTTTATAGGAAACTGCAAATAGCCAGAGTGGTTGTGTTATTTTGATTTCTTACTAACAATGTATGAAAGTTCCAGTTGCTCCACCACCAACACAGTTTTTGATACTGTCAGTTTTTTTCTTCCCTCCCCTCCCCTTCCCTCCCCTCCCTTCCCCTCCCCTCATTTTCCCTTCCCTTTCCTTTTCTTTCCATACTATGCCATCCCATCCTGTTCTTTCCTTTTCTTTTCTCTTTTTCTTTTCCTCCATCTCTGTCTCTTCTCTCTTTGCTATTCTTATAGGCACCTAGTAGTATATTACTGTGATCTTAATTTTCATTTTCTTAATAATTAATATTAGGAATTTTTTCCATTGCTTAATTGCCATCCATATATATTTTTGGGTAAAATGTCTATTTATATATTTTGCTTATGTTTTCAAAATAGGCTTTGTTTTTGAGAAGAGTTTTTGATGTGTAGAAAAATTCAGAAGGTAGTATTGGGAGCTCCCCTATGCCTTACACCTAGTTTCCCCAATTATTAACATCTTAGATTAGTATAGTACACCTGTTACACTTAACAAACTGATATTTTTGTATTGTTATAAACTGAGTCCATACTTTATGATTTTCTTAGTTTTTAATCTAATGTCATTTTTCTGTTACAGGATCCCATATAGAACAACACGTTGCATTTAGTTATCATGTCTTCCTAGCTTCCTCTGGCTGTGACAGTTTTTCAGAATTTCCTTGTGATTGATATCTTGATATCTTGACAGTTTGGGGAATACTTGTCACATATTTGGTAAGATACCTGTCTTTTGGAATTTTTTCTGATGTTTTGCCTAGGATGAGTCTGGGTTTATGGGTTTTGGGGAGGAAGACCACAGAGGTAAAGTGCTGATTTCATCAAATCATACCAAGTGTACATGCCATCATCTTGATTCATGACTGTTGATATTGACCTTGATCACCCAGCTAAGGTTGTGTTTGTCAGTCTTCTCCGATGTAAAGTTATTCTCCCACACTCTGCCTTTCTACACTGTATTCTTTGGGAGAAAGTCACTATGCACAGCTCAGACTTAAGGAGTGAAGAATTATCCTCACTTCCCTGAGGTCAGAGCATCTATATAAATTATTTGGATTTTTTCTGCATGAGAGATTTTCTCTTCTCTACCATTTATTAATTTATTTAATCATTTGTTTATTCCAATATGGGTACATGGATATCATGAATTTTATTTTATATTTTGGGTTATAATCCAATACTACTTGATTTATTTTTTTGCTCAAATTTTTCCAGCTTTGGCCATTGGGAGCTCTTTCTGTTGGCTCCTTTGCCCTTTTGACATACCCGCATCAACATGTTTTTAATTTTTTTTAAAGAATTTTCTTACTTTTTGGCACTTTAAAATGTTTCAGGCTCATTGTATGTTTCCAACTATACACCTTAATTTTTTCCTTTTTTTAATTGGGCTGTTTTTTTTTTTATTTTTCAGTTTTAATAGTGCTTCTTTCTCTTAACGATGTCTTCTACAGAGTAACAGTTTTTAATTCTGATGAATTCTGATGTATCAAGTTTTTTACTTTCACAGCTCATGCTATTGATGTTCTACCTAAGAGCTCATTGCTTAACCAGTATCACAAATATTTTCTCTTATTTTTTCTAAATATTTTACAATAGTATTCCATTTTATATTTAAGCATATGATTGGCTTTGATGTATTTTTATTATATATCCTGTGAGGTATAAATTGTTTCATTTTTTACATGTGGATGTTCTATCATTCAGTCATCATCTGTTACACAGATTTTTTTCTCTTCTTCAAATTGCCTTTGCACATTTACCAAAAGTTAAGTAGCCATATTTGATTGGGTCTATTTCAAGGATCTCTTTTCTGTTCCATTGATCTGAATGTCACCCCTTTCACCTATAATATACTGTCTTGATTACTGAAATTTTATAGTAAATCTTGAAGGTACTGTGTGAGTCCTGCAGGTTTATTCTACTTACTTCAAAATGTTTTGGTTATTCTATCTTCTTTACCTTTACATGTTCATTTTATAATCTGCTTCTCAATACCTTTAAAACATCCTTCTGGGATTTTGACTGGGAACTATTTTTGTTGTTGTTGTTTTGTTTTTTTGCCATGCCATGTGGCTTGCAGGATCTGAGTTCCCTGCTCAGAGATAGAACCCGTACCCTTGGCAGTGAGAGCACAGAGTACTAACCACTGGATCCCCAGGGAATTCACAGGAATATTTTTAATTTATAGGTAATTTGTGGAGAATTGACATGTTAACAACACTGAGTATTCCAATCCACAAAAATAGTATATATTATGTTGCCATTTATTTATTTCTTCCAATTTCATTTTTTTTTTCACTTGATGGTACTGTTGTTTGGAATCAATCCTGTGCTAGTCTCTGTTCTGTCAGTATACCATGATTAGGTACTGTTATAGACTCCTAAAATCCTTCACTACTGATAAAGTCCACCCAGGCATAATCTGCATTTTTTTCTTTTCTTATTTCATTTTACTTTCCATTCTCCTTATGTATTATTATTATCATTATTATTATTATCATCATCATCATCTTCCCATTTGACAATATAAGGATGGTTCCCCAAAATATCCTTTAAGATGTCTGTAGATACTGAAAATTTTTGTTTGTTTGTTTCAGTATTTCACAGGTGGGAGCTATATGTCACAAATAATAAAAACTTTGAATGAGAATTAAGGACTAGATTAGTCTTTAAAGGCCAGCCTCTTCTCATGGGTTCCTTTGGCAGCTTTGCTCCTCCATCTGCTTTTCATAGGTTGTAGGTTTTTATATGATGACAGGGTAAATTATGGTTCTCCAGAGAAAGAGAACGAATGGAGTGTAGATCAATAAATAAATAGATATAGCCCTAGATAAATAGATAGATATATTTATGAAGAGATTGATTTGTTATAGAGTATTGGCTTATGTGATTTTGGAGGCTGAGAAGTCCCACAATCTTCTGTCTGCAAACAGGAGACCCAAAATATCTGGCGTTATAAGTTGCAGTCCAACTCTGGAGGCCTAAGACCCAAGAGAAGTGAGAGAATTGATGGTATAAGTCCTGGTACAAGGGCCAGAAAAGACCAGTGAGTGTCCCAGCTCAAGAGTCAGACAGAGAAAACAAATCCTCATTTCTTCACCTTCTTATTCTATTCAGACCCTCAACAGATTGGATGATGCCCACCCACGAAAGGGTGGTCAATCTGATGTACTCAGACTACTGATTCAAATGCTAAATATCATATGGAAATACTCCCACAGACACACCCAGAAGTAATGTTTAGCCAAATATCTTGTTATCCTATGATTCAGGCAAATTGACACATAAAATTAAACATCACGTAAAGGGTAGTAAAGAGTGATAAAACAGGAAGGTATTTTACAATATTAATAGAACTAGGTATCAGACATGTATTGTTTGTAAAGTTAGTTATTACAAGGGTGGGAGGTTTGCAAAAATAATGACATCATCTGAGATTTTGTATACCAATATATTTTGTATGTTACCCTAAAACTCCAATGAGGAAGAGCTTTAAATAAAGGGGACAGGTGTTGTTAACAATTACTAGTAAAGCATAGAGTGCTTTGACATTTACTTGCTTATTTGATTTCTAAGACAATTAGGTGTGAGTGAGAATATGAAGCTTGGAGATGTTAATGTCCTTGCCTACAGCTGCACCAAAAATAAGTTGCAGTGCAAACTTAGATCTTCTGTCAATAATTCTGTCTAATTTTCTTTACAGTAAATTGCCTCTCTTATTTCCACATATCCAAATCCTTAATATTCTTGAAGATTCAAATCAATTCATTTATTTAATTCTTTCAATTCATCCAGGTCATGAATTCAACAAACCATTCATGAATCCAATTCAAGTCATTCAATTCAATTAGTGTATTCAATTTGATTCATTCAATTTGTGAAAGAATGTTGAGGACCTATGGAACTGCTAGTTAGTTCAATCACACAGTACTATCTTACATAATTCTTCAAATATTTATTAAGCATGTACCATATATCAGGGACAGTTTAGATACTGGGGATACCGCAAGCAGACAAATTTTCTTGCTGTCATGGGATACGGTATCTAATGAGGAAGACTGAACAGACAATAATTAATTAAACATATTACTAAGGATAAATGCTATTAAAAAAACAAACAAAAAGCATGAAAGGGAGATGATAGGGAGTTTTTTAGGTTCCATTTTTAGAATAAAGTGACTAGTTGAAGGCCTCACTGGGAAGGTGACATTTGAATAAATTCCTAAGAAGGTAATGGAGTGAACAATTTGGAGATCTGGAGGAAGAGCATTTGCAGGCTGAGGGAAGAGCCAGGAGAAGTATCCTGTGGTGGAAGTTTACCTGCCATGTTCAAGTTCCAGCAGATGGCCCTTTGAGCAGTGGAGGGAGCAAGAATGGGCATAGAGGAGGTAAGAATGGTCATAGAAGAGGGGTTATATGTGGGCAGGAGGTGACAACTTCTTTGCATATGGCTTTATTGGCATTGTAGGGATTTGTGTGTCACTTTGCAGAAACTGAGAAAATATTTTTTGAGCTAAAAGCATATTCAGTTCCTATTCTTGGCCTAAATGAAGTAGAAGAGATAGGCATTAATCAAGGAATTATAAAAATAAATGTAAAAACAAACAAAAAAAGTACTAAAATTGACAACAGTTGAATAAACTTTTTAAGAATTGACTTTTAAGCTTAGATCTGAAGATGAGTAGACTTTAACTACCTAGGTAGTATAAGTTTAAAAACTACCATATGACCCAGCAATCCCACTACTGGGCATATACCCTGAGAAAACCATAATTCAAAAAGAGTCATGCACCAAAATGTTCATTGCAGCTCTATTTACAATAGCCCAGAGATGGAAACAACCTAAGTGCCCATCATCGGATGAATGAATAAAGAAGATGTGGCACATATATACAATGGAATATTACTCAGCCATAAAAAGAAGCAAAATTGAGCTATTTGTAATGAGGTGGATAGACCTAGAGTCTGTCATACAGAGTGAAGTAAGTCAGAAAGAGAAAGACAAATACCATATGCTAACACATATATCTGGAATTTAAGGAAAAAAATGTCATGAAGAACATAGGGGTAAGAGAGGAATAAAGACACAGACCTACTAGAGAATAGACTCGAGGATATGGGGCGGGGGAAGGGGGAGCTGTGACAAAGCGAGAGAGAGGCATGGACGTATATACACTACCAAACGTAAGGTAGATAGCTAGTGGGAAGCAGCCTCATAGCACAGGGAAATCAGCTTGGTGCTTTGTGACTGCCTGGAGGGGTGGGATAGGGAGGGTGGGAGGGAGGGAGACGTAAGAGGGAAGAGATATGGGAACATATGTATATGCATAACTGATTCACTTTGTTATAAAGCAGAAACTAACACACCATTGTAAAGCAACTATACTCCAATAAAGATGTAAAAAATTTTTAAAAAAATAAAAAAACAACAATGCCTCACTGAATGCTGCTACTCTAAGAACCATCCTTTTCAGCACTTTGCTTGGATGAATTCATTTAATCTTCCCAATAGCCCTGAAAGAGCCCTACAGATAGTCCTTTTACAGATGAGGAAACTGAAATACACAGAAGTCAAGTAACAGTCTCATATTCTCATATTTAGTAAATGGGGAAAATGAGACACAAAAGCAAGAAGGCAGGTCCCAGGAAAGCCGCAGATCTTCGATGGAAGAAAGGGAAAATCTTTGGTCCTCGACCTATGAAATTCCCTCATCAGCCTCCTCCACCCAGGCTAGCTTTCTACTTCATATTCATATTCAATTTCCTCGTTCAAATTTTCCTCCTATCAGGAGTTGTTCCCCATCTTTCCAGCCATAGTAGACTATCTTTCTGAAATCCTGTATGGAGAACTTATGACTTTTATTTGATAAACAATTGCACATTATTACATGTCATCTCTTATTATTTAAAATAATTTTCAATAAATTATTTCAGAAGTTTTATGCTTTTTTTACTTTAATTTTGCAAATTGATTTCAAGTGTCTAAGGATTTGAGCACAATAGAAATAATTAGGATGATGGCCTACTTTTGTCATATAGTGCAGGACATGAAGTTCTGCAATAATATTCACCATAGTAACAAAAAAGCAAAGTGAAATAAAAAGTAAGAAGAAATGTCAGAAGTCTCTAGTGGCTGACACCTTTCTTTTACAGATAAGATTGTAGACTAGTATAAAACCCTCTTCTATTGGTTCTTAAGCTGAGGGAGTTTTCAGTCCATATAAAGTATTATTTATACTGATTTTTAGGATTCAAAGTGGTATAGGAGCCAGTTATAGGATCAGCTGACAACTATAAGCATGAAACTCCAATAAGCATGAAACTCCAATAAAAGATGTTTGAGTAAAAGAACAACCTGGGATCTAAGACAAGACGTGAGAGGCTAACGCAAACAGTGGAGGATAAACACAAAGCAATGCAAAAAGGAAATGCCAATTAAGCTGGATTTCTGTCCTCCACTCTCACTTCTCTGTGGTGCCTGTGAAGCAATGCTTTTCTTATGGGCAGATAATCAGCAACACCTGAAAAATGAGGTGCAGAACAAGTGGATGTTTCAACTCTTCTTGGTTTGGAAACTACAGGGACCTTGGGTAGCTTAAGCCATTTAGGGGAATAAATGAGTTTCTGGTTCAAGTTTTGTTATCAGGTATTGGTGTGACCCTGTCTCGGTCATCTTCTCCTTTTGGAGAGGTATAAATTTCTTATGTTTATTATGAGAGAGTTGCATAAGGAAAATAAAAAGAGGTATTTTTATAATTAGATGTTGCACATATCTATTATGAAGGGGATGTTTCCTCCCCACCACCTCACGAGTCATGATTCCTTTTCCGAAGAGGAACTCAGGGACAGCCATATGCATTCTTCTCACTTTGTGGAGGAGGTGGAGTGACATCTATTTGGTGAGTTAGGGAGGAGAAATTAGGTGTGTATAGCACCACTCAGTTCTCTCTCTTTCCTATTATAAGTGAATTGCCTACAAGAAGTACACATTCTGTTCTCCCCTTCAGTGATATAGGACTGCTGCACAGGGAGGCCTGCAGCACCAAGCTCTGCTGGATAGAAATCTGCTATTTCTGGGATTCAGTATTAAGAAATCTCATAACAGCTTCATCAATAATAAAGGGGTTATTTTGGCCCCCAAATAGTTTATTTCTTTGTCTTAACATTTTTCATCAATTTTAAGGTTTTGATTTATCTGAATTTTAGATGCATCTTAAAGTTGATGACATATGAAAGTTTTATAAAAAGCTTTTTCTTTCTTAGCAATAAATAAAATAATGGTATTTCTAATGGTTGGTGACATCTTCTAGCCAATGAAATACACGGTAATCACAATTTATTTGGAAACAGGGTAGGAGTCAATAGTGCAAATTTTTGTCTCCGACAGTATTATTTCCTGGGGTTAATAAAAACATGCAGCTTCTGTGTGATGGAGAGGGTAAACATTTATTTGGAGGCTGACTACAATTGGACATAAATTTATAGTCCAGCCAAATTTATCATTTTAAATAAAATGATAATTAAAATGGTTTCCCTTTGAAGACTGTATTCTCTTTGTTACCAGATGAAAACTACCCTCTGCCCACCACTCACCCCTAGGTTTTCAATTCATAAGAATCCTATTTGTACAGTTAGAGAAAAGACCCGAGTGTTCTAAATGATGCTGTTAGTATGAGCTGTCAATTATCTTCAGTGCATTAAGTGAAAACTATTATCTGTTAAATGATCCTTAATGCTCTCTGCTTAATCACTAACAAGGAATTCAACATGTAGATCCATAATATCTGGTAGTCTCCAATTTTTCTCCTTTAAGTAGAGCTCTTGTTTAGTGAAAGCTGTGCAAAAAATGGGCTTTCATTCTCTGTGTATTTTCCTGAAGTGCCTGGAGAGAAACAGAGAGATGTACTTATGAAATAATCTCTTTCAAGGTTTTAGGACACACTTGGAGGAAAGTGGTGAATAGACCAGCTTGCATGAAGTGATAGAGTGCCTGGAGTGGAGTCAGGAGTTCATGGATTTAGTAACTGACCAGAATGTTCACTAAGTCACATTACCTGACATTCTGTCTCTTCCCCACTGAAAGACTGCAATTGCATTTAGGTGCTGTCTAAGATCTTTTTTAGCACACTGCTTCTTTAAACAGTTTATTTCAAGTGTCCAAATCAGCATGGCACACAATACAGAATATGTGAATGATGTAGGATAAAAACACCTATAAGAAAGACACTTGTGCATTGACTTAAGAAGTCTGAACCATGGTTATACCTAATATTAACACATGTTATAAATCTAAAGTAATTAAAACCACATAACGTAATGCAAGATAAAAGATCAGTTAAGTGACATAAAATAGTCTGAAATTGAATGGATTATATTTAAAACATGTTTATCCAGTTAATATGAGAAAGGTTGAGTTATTCTATAAAAGATCATGGAACAGTTTCTTATCGATTTGTAAACCAAAATTTAGATCCTCACCTCTTAGATTATACTAAAATATATTTCAAATGCCTTATGCCAGTCAAGTGTTAAAAGTAAATACATTAAAAAACGAAGGATATTATGAATATATGACCTTCAAGTAGAGGAGGCTTTTATAAACATCAAAGAAAGTTATCCATTAGTTTTCCTAAGGCATTGTGTACAACATTTTCTGTCAAAGCTTCCAGTTTAGGGTGGGAAAATGAGCACATCCATACCTTGTCTTCCTCCAGTGGTCAAAAATTGAACTGAAAGAAAAATTTAAAAAGTTAAAGTACATTCATAATTGTGATGATTACAGGAAGAGAAGATATCAGTGGATTAGAGATTTGACAAGTTTCTGGAAAATAGAATATGGATTGAATCATGATAGGCAAGTTTCAATAAGTACCATAGCCCAGCCCAGATCCTGAAGGGTACTCTATGTTCAAGAACTGGCAAAACCATGGAGAGACTCCAAACCCAGAGGCAAACACTGACAGATTAAGAGTAGATATTAGTAATAAATGAAATAAGTAATTGAAGGAATGCCCATCTGGGAAGGTTGCCTCCAAACTGTGGTGGATATAACAGCAGAGACACTAATAATATGAAATTAGTAGCTGCCTAGAGAAACTCTGGTCCCAAAGTAAAGTTTTCCTTAGTTTGTGTTTGGAATAATAGATAGGAGGGAGAAAGAGGCCAAGACTGTGTTTTCTACATGGTCAACGTTGCAGTCATATTCATTTATGCAATACTCTCATGGTGATAGTTTTTTCCATAAAGATTGGGCATTTTCCACATTTAATTAAATTTAGAAAATATAACTTATAATTAATAATTAATGATTAATCATATTAAATATGTCTTACAAATAGGAGATAACTAGTATAACTTCATTCAGCAGCTATAACTATGGTATAAAACAAAACAACATGATGTTTTAGTGGCTTGTGTATCTAAATCAAGTTTATATGAAACTTTCAAAACTATTAGATATATCTTCCAAGCTATTGTTAATATTTTCACAGGCACATTCACATGTGGAGATTGTCAGTTGGAAATTAGGTAGAAGTCAAAATTTCTCAGCTCACTTTATAGAATTATGGTAGTTACACTTCCAATACCACTAGCTCTTTACTTTAAAACCTCATCCCCACACCATACACTGGTAGAATTTGGAGGATGATGCAAGGAGCAAATTGCCATTTCAAAAGTAAATGGTTACTCATCTTAGATTTAGTGGTCATTTAAAAAAGTGGTTGGGACCCATGTCCGTGTCCACTCTACATTTAAGCTTGTCTGTCAGAAAGACACTGCCCAACACCAAGTGTTTTCCCTTTTTTTTAAAAAAATATACTCTTATTATATATAAATGAAATAAATAAAGGAAGAAAGAAAGAAAGAGTAAAAATAAAGAATCCACCAGACATTTGAGGCAGTTGAACAAAGATGCTAACATGAAAGGTAGAGGCCAAAACAAATCTTATAATCAGAAACTTTGAAAAATATAAATACCTCAGAGGCTAGAAGAAAACTTTAATACATATTTTAATATACTGAGGTATAAAATATATTTCATTGATGAAAAATATAAGATGAAATTAGAAAGGGAACACATATTAAAAGGACTTGTGAGAGACTTCCGGGAAGATGGCGGAAGAGTAAGACGCGGAGATCACCTTCCTCCCCACAGATACACCAGAAATACATCTACGCGTGGAACAACTCCTACGGAGCACCTACTGAACGCTGGCAGAAGACCTCAGACCTCCCAAAAGGCAAGGAACCCCCCACGTACCTGGTTAGGGCAAAAGAAAAAACTAAACAGAGACAAAAGGATAGGGACGGGTCCTGCACCAGCGGGAGAGAGCTGTGAAGGAGGAAAACTG
The DNA here is from genome assembly GCF_963455315.2 of Globicephala melas. Taxonomy (NCBI): domain Eukaryota; kingdom Metazoa; phylum Chordata; class Mammalia; order Artiodactyla; family Delphinidae; genus Globicephala; species Globicephala melas. The sequence continues at coordinate 16,588,922 of NC_083325.1, forward strand.
TCCACACACTAGGAAGCCCCTTCGCGGGTGGAGACTTCGGGAGGCGGAGTGGGGGAGCTTGGGATCCGCGGAAGAGAGCACAGCAAAAGGGGTGCGGAGGGCAAAGCGGACAGATTCCAGCGCAGAGGATCGGGCCGACCGGCACTCACCAGCCAAGAGGCTTCTCTGCTCGCCCGCCGGGGCGGGCGGGACTGGGAGCTGAGGCTCCGGCTTTTGTCGGAGCGCCGGGAGAGGACTGGGGCTGGCGGCGTGAACACAGCCTGCAGGGCGTTGGTGCGCCGCGGCTGGCCGGGAGAGAGTCCGGGGGGGGGGGGGTCTGGACCTGCCGAAGAGGCAAGAGACTTTTGCGTCCCTCTTTGTTTCCTGGTGCGCGAGGAGAGGGGATTAAGAGCGCTGCTTGAGAGGGCTCCGGGGACGGGCGCGAGCCGTGGCTAAAAGTGCGGAGCCCAGAGACAGACATGAGACGCTAAGGCCGCTGCTGCTGCCACCAGGAGGCCTGTGTGCGAGCACAGGTCGCTAGCCACATGCCCTTCCGGGGAGCCTGTGCAGCCCGCCACTGCCAGGGTCCCGGGATCCAGGGACAACTCCCCCGGGAGAACGCACGGCGCGCCTCAGGCTGCAACGTCACGCCGGCCTCTGCCGCTGCAGGCCCGCCCCACACTCCCTGACCCTCCCTACCCCGCGGCCTGAGTGAGCCAGAGCCTCCGAATCAGCGGCTCCTTTAACCCCGTCCTGTCTGAGCAAAGAACAGACGCCCTCCGGCGACCTACACGCACAGGCGGGGCCAAATCCAAAGCTGAGCCCCTGGGAACTGTGAGAACAAAGAAGAGAAAGGGAAATCTCTCCCAGCAGCCTCAGAAGCAGCGGATTAAAGCTCCACAATCAACTTGATATACCCTGCATCTGTGGAATACCTGAATAGACAACGAATCATCCCAAATTAAGGAGCCCTGTGGATGAAAGGCTCTTGGTGCTGCAGCCAGGAGTCAGTGCTGTGCCTCTGAGGTGGGAGAGCCAACTTCAGGACACTGGTCCACAAGAGGCCTCCCAGCTGCACATAATATCAAACAGCAAAAATCTCCGAGAGATCTCCATCTCAACGCCAGCACCCAGCTTCACTCAACGACCAGCAAGCTACAGTGCTGGACATCCTATGCCAAACAACTAGCAAGACAGGAACACAACCCCACTCATTAGCAGAGAGGCTGCCCAAAATCATAATAAGTCTACAGACACCCCAAAACACACAACCAGACGTGGACCTGCCCACCAGAAAGACAAGATCCAGCCTCATCCACCAGAACACAGGCACTAGTACCCTCCACCAGGAAGCCTACACAACCCACTGAACCAACCTTAGCCACTGGGGACAGATACAAAAAACAACAGGAACTACGAACCTTCAGCCTGCAAAAAAGGAGACCCCAAACACAGTAAGATAAGCAAAATGAAAAGACAGAAAAACACACCGCAGATGAAGGAGCAAGATAAAAACCCACCAGACCTAAAAAATGAAGAGGAAATAGGCAGTCTACCTGAAAAAGAATTCAGAATAATGATAGTAAGGTTGATCCGAAATCTTGGAGATAGAATGGACAATAGAATGGACAAAATGCAAGAATCAGTTAACAAGGACCTAGAAGAACTAAAGATGAAACAAGCAATGATGAACAACACAATAAATGAAATTAAAAGTACGCTAGATGGGATCAATAGCAGAATAACTGAGGCAGAAGAACGGATAAGTGACCTGGAAGATAAAATAGTGGAAATAACTACTGCAGAGCAAAATAAAGAAAAAAGAATGAAAAGAATTGAGGACAGTCTCAGAGACCTCTGGGACAACATTAAACGCACCAACATTCGAATTATAGGGGTTCCAGAAGAAGAAGAGAAAAAGAAAGGGACTGAGAAAATATTTGAAGAGACTATAGTTGAAAACTTCCCTAATATGGGAAAGGAAATAGTTAATCAAGTCCAGGAAGCACAGAGAGTCCCATACAGGATAAATCCAAGGAGAAATACGCCAAGACACATATTAATCAAACTGTCAAAAATTAAATACAAAGAAAACATATTAAAAGCAGCAAGGGAAAAACAACAAATAACACACAAGGGAATCCCCATAAGGTTAACAGCTCATCTTTCAGCAGAAACTCTGCAAGCCAGAAGGGAGTGGCAGGACATATTGAAAGTGTTGAAGGAGAAAAACCTGCAACCAAGATTACTCTACCCAGCAAGGATCTCATTCAGATTTGATGGAGAAATTAAAACCTTTAGAGACAAGCAAAAGCTGAGAGAGTTCAGCACCACCAAACCAGCTCTACAACAACTGCTAAAGGAACTTCTCTAGGCAAGAAACACAAAAGAAGGAAAAGACCTACAATAACGAACCCAAAACAATTAAGAAAATGGGAATAGGAACACACATATCGATAATTACCTTAAATGTAAATGGACTAAATGCTCCCACCAAAAGACACAGATTGGCTGAATGGATACAAAAACAAGACCCATATATTTGCTGTCTACAAGAGACCCATTTCAGACCTAGAGACACATACAGACTGAAAGTAAGGGGATGGAAAAAGGTATTTCATGCAAATGGAAACCAAAAGAAAGCTGGAGTAGCAATTCTCATATCAGACAAAATAGACTTTAAAATAAAGACTATTAGAAGAGACAAAGAAGGACACTACATAATGATCAAGGGATCGATCCAAGAGGAAGATATAACAATTGTAAATATTTATGCACCCAACATAGGTGCACCTCAATACATAAGGCAAATACTGACAACCATAAAAGGGGAAATCGACAGTAACACATTCATAGTAGGGGACTTTAACACCCCACTTTCACCAATGGACAGATCATCCAAAATGAAAATAAATAAGGAAACACAAGCTTTAAATGATACATTAAACGAGATGGAGTTAATTGATATTTATAGGACATTCCATCCAAAAACAACAGAATACACATTTTTCTCAAGTGCTCATGGAACATTCTCCAGGATAGATCATATCTTGGGTCACAAATCAAGCCTTGGTAAATTTAAGAAAATTGAAATTGTATCAAGTATCTTTTCCGACCACAACGCTATAAGACTCGATATCAATTACAGGAGAAGATCTGTAAAAAATACAAACACATGGAGGCTAAACAATACACTACTTAATAATGAAGTGATCACTGAAGAAATCAAAGAGGAAATCAAAAAATACCTAGAAACAAATGACAATGGAGACACGACGACTCAAAATCTATGGCATGCAGCAAAAGCAGTTCTAAGAGGGAAGTTTATAGCAATACAATCTTACCTTAAGAAACAGGAAACATCTCGAATAAACAACCTAACCTTGCACCTAAAGCAATTAGAGAAAGAAGAACAAAAAACCCCCAAAGTTAGCAGGAGGAAAGAAATCATAAAAATCAGATCAGAAATAAATGAAAAAGAAATGAAGGAAACGATAGCAAAGATCAATAAAACTAAAAGCTGGTTCTTTGAAAGGATAAACAAAATTGATAAACCATTAGCCAGACTCATCAAGAAAAAAAGGGAGAAGACTCAAATCAATAGAATTAGAAATGAAAAAGGAGAAGTAACAACTGACACTGCAGAAATACAAAAGATCATGAGAGATTACTACAAGCAACTCTATGCCAATAAAATGGACAACCTGGAAGAAATGGACAAATTCTAAGAAAGGCACAACCTGCCAAGACTGAATCAGGAAGAAATAGAAAATATGAATAGACCAATCACAAGCACTGAAATTGAAACTGTGATTAAAAATCTTCCAACAAGCAAAAGCCCAGGACCAGATGGCTTCACAGGCGAATTCTATCAAACATTTAGAGAAGAGCTATCACCTATCCTTCTCAGACTCTTCCAAAATATAGCAGAGGGAGGAACACTCCCCAACTCATTCTACGAGGCCACCATCACCCTGATACCAAAACCAGACAAGGATGTCACAAAGAAAGAAAACTACAGGCCAATATCACTGATGAACATAGATGCAAAGATCCTCAACAAAATACTAGCAAACAGAATCCAACAGCACATTAAATGGATCATACACCATGATCAAGTGGGGTTTATTCCAGGAATGCAAGGATTCTTCAATATACGCAAATCAATCAACGTGATACACCATATTAACAAATTGAAGGAGAAAAACCATATGATCATCTCAATAGATGCAGAGAAAGCTTTTGACAAAATTCAACACCAATTTATGATAAAAACCCTGCAGAAAGTAGGCATAGAGGGAACTTTCCTCAACATAATAAAGGCCATATATGACAAACCCCCAGCCAACATCGTCCTCAATGGTGAAAAACTGAAAGCATTTCCACTAAGATCAGGAACAAGACAAGGTTGCCCACTCTCACCACTCTTATTCAACATAGTTTTGGAAGTTTTAGCCACAGCAATCAGAGAAGAAAAGGAAATAAAAGGAATCCAAATCGGAAAAGAAGAAGTAAAGCTGTCACTGTTTGCAGATGACATGATACTATACATAGAGAATCCTAAAGATGCTACCAGAAAACTACTAGAGCTAATCAATGAATTTGGTAAAGTAGCAGGATACAAAATTAATGCACAGAAATCTCTGGCATTCCTATACACTAAGGATGAAAAATCTGAAAGTGAAATCAAGAAAACACTCCCATTTACCATTGCAACAAAAAGAATAAAATACCTAGGAATAAACCTACCTAAGGAGACAAAAGACCTGTATGCAGAAAATTATAAGACACTGATGAAAGAAATTAAAGATGATACAAATAGATGGAGAGATATACCATGTTCTTGGATTGGAAGAATCAACATTGTGAAAATGACTCTACTACCCAAAGCAATCTACAGATTCAATGCAATCCCTATCAAACTACCACTGGCATTTTTCACAGAACTAGAACAAAAAATTTCACAATTTGTATGGAAACACAAAAGACCCCGAATAGCCAAAGCAATCTTGAGAACGAAAAATGGAGCTGGAGGAATCAGGCTTCCTGACTTCAGACTATACTACAAAGCTACAGTAATCAAAACAGTATGGTACTGGCACAAAAACAGAAATATAGATCAATGGAACAGGATAGAAAGCCCAGAGATAAACCCACGCACATATGGTCACCTTATCTTTGACAAAGGAGGCAGAAATGTACAGTGGAGAAAGGACAGCCTATTCAATAAGTGGTGCTGGGAAAACTGGACAGCGACATGTAAAAGTATGAGATTAGATCACTCCCTAACACCATACACAAAAATAAGCTCAAAATGGATTAAAGACCTAAATGTAAGGCCAGAAACTATCAAACTCTTAGAGGAAACCATAGGCAGAACACTCTATGACATAAATCACAGCAAGGTCCTTTTTGACCCACCTCCTAGAGAAATGGAAATAAAAACAAAAGTAAACAAATGGGACCTAATGAAACTTAAAAGCTTTTGCGCAGCAAAGGAAACCATAAAGAAGACCAAAAGACAACCCTCAGAATGGGAGAAAATATTTGCAAATGAAGCAACTGACAAAGGATTAATCTCCAAAATTTATAAGCAGCTCATGCAGCTTAATAACAAAAAAACAAACAACCCAATCCAAAAATGGGCAGAAGACATAAATAGACATTTCTCCAAGGAAGATATACAGAGTGCCAACAAACACATGAAAGAATGCTCAACATCACTAATCATTAGAGAAATGCAAATCAAAACTACAATGAGATATCATCTCACACCAGTCAGAATGGCCATCATCAAAAAATGTAGAAACAATAAATGCTGGAGAGGGTGTGGAGAAAAGGGAACCCTCTTGCACTGTTGGTGGGAATGTAAATTGATACAGCCACTGTGGAGAACAGTATGGAGGTTCCTTAAAAAGCTACAAATAGAACTACCATATGACCCAGCAATCCCACTACTGGGCATATACCCTGAGAAAACCATAATTCAAAAAGAGTCATGTACCAAAATGTTCATTGCGGCTCTATTTACAATAGCCCAGAGATGGAAACAACCTAAGTGTCCATCATCGGATGAATGGGTAAAGAAGATGTGGCACATATATACAATGGAATATTACTCAGCCATAAAAAGAGACGAAATTGAGCTATTTGTAATGAGGTGGATAGACCTAGAGTCTGTCATACAGAGTGAAGTAAGTCAGAAAGAGAGAGACAAATACCGTATGCTAACACATATATATGGAATTTAAGAAAAAAAAATGTCATGAAAAACCTAAGGGTGAAACAGGAATAAAGGCACAGACTTACTAGAGAATGGACTTGAGGCTATGGGGAGGGGGAAGGGTAAACGGTGACAAAGCGATAAAGAGGCATGGACATATATACACTACCAAACGTAAGGTAGATAGCTAGTGGGAAGCAGCCGCATAGCACAGGGAGATCAGCTCGGTGCTTTGTGACCGCCTGGAGGGGTGGGATAGGGAGGGTGGGAGGGAGGGAGACGCAAGCGGGAAGAGATATGGGAATATATGTATGTATATAACTGATTCATTTTGTTGTGAAGCTAAAACTAACATACCATTGTAAAGCAATTATACTCCAATAAAGATGTTAAAAAAAAAAAAAAAAAGGACTTGTGGGGCTTCCCTGGTGGTGCAGTGATTGAGAGTCCTCCTGCTGATGCAGGGGACACGGGTTCGTGCCCCGGTCTGGGAAGATCCCACATGCCGCGGAGCGGCTGGGCCCGTGAGCTGTGGCTTCTGAGCCTGCGCGTCCGGAGCCTGTGCTCCACAACGGGAGAGGCCGCAACAGTGAGAGGCCTGCGTACTGCAAATAAATAAATAAATAAATAAAAAATAAATTAGAGGGAGAGTGACCATGATGGTAGAGTAGAAAGAACCTGAGCTCACCTCCTGAGCACATGAAAATCACAACTATCTACAGAACAACCATTGATGAAAAAGACTGGGACCTACCAGAAAAGGTCTTCTACAACTAAAGACATAAAGAAGGAACCACAAAGAGATGGGTAGGAGGGATAATCAAATCTCATACCCCCAAGGAGGGTGACCCACAAACTGGAGAATAATTATATTGTGGAGGTTCTCCCTCAGGGATGAGAGTTCTGAGTCCCATGTCTGGCTTCCCAGCATGTGTGTCTTGCACCAGAAAGATGAGCTCCCAGACCATTTGGCTTTGAAGGCAGGACTTAACTGCAGGAACTTCATAGGACTTGGGGAAATAGAGACTTCACTCTTAAAGGACAAATACAAAGTCTCACACACACCAGGACCAAGGGCAAAGGCAGTAAATTCATAGGAGCCTGGACCAGACCTACCTGCTGGTGTTGGAGAGTCTCCAGGGGAGGCAGGGGGTGGCTGTGGCTCACCTTAGGGACATAGACACTTGTGGAAGACATGTTGGGGAGTATTCATCTTCATGAACTCTCCTGGTGGCTGGCAAAAATTACCTCAAATGTATATGGACTAAATGCTCCTACCAAAAGACACAGGCTGGCTAAATTGATACCAAAGTAAGATCCATATATATCCTGCCTACAAAAGACTTAATTCAGATTTAGTAAGTGGAAAGTGAGGGGCTGGAAACAGGTATTCCACACAAATGGAAATCAAAAGAAAGCCAAAGTAGCAATACTTATATCAGACAAATAGACTTTAAAATAAAGACTCTTACAAGAGACAAAGGATTCTACATAATGATCAAGGGATCAATCCAAGAAGAAGGTATAACAATTGTAAATATGTATGCACCCAACACAGGAACACCTAATATGTAAGGCAAATATTAACATACATAAAAGGAGTAATTGACAGCAACGCAATAATAGTAGGGGACTTTAACACCCCATTTACATCAATGAAGAGTTCATCCAGACAGAAAATCAACAAGGAAACACAGGCCTTAAATAACTCATTAGACCAAATAGATTTAATTGATATTTATAGAGCATTTCACCTGAAAGCAGCAGAATACACATTATTTTTAAGTGCACTTGGAACAGTCTCCAGGATAGATCAAATCCTAGGTCACAAAGTAAGCCTTGGTAAACTTAAGAAAATTGAAGTCATATCAAGTGTCTTTTCTGACCAGAATTCTATGAGACTAGAACTTAACTCTAGGAATAAAGAACTGCAGAAAAACACAAACTTATGGAGGCTAAAAATATGCTACTAAACAACCAATGGATCAAAGAAATCAAAGAGGAAGTCAAAAAATACCTAGAGAAAAATGAAAATGAAAACATGAGGATCCAAAACCTATGGGATGCAACAAAAGCAATTCTTCCATCCAAGTACTAACCAGGCCTTACCCTGTTTAGCTTCCAAGATCAGATGAGATTGGATGCTTTCACGGTGACATGGCCATAGGCCAAAAGCAGTTCTAAGAGTGAAGAGTATAGTGATTCAAGCTTACCTCAGGAAAAAGAAAAATCTCAAATAAAAAAACCTAACCTTACTCATAAAGCAACTAGAGAAAGAAGAACAAACAAAACCTAAAGTTAGTAGAAGGAAAGAAATTGTAAAGGTCAGAGCAGAAATAAATGAAGAGGTTTTTTTTTTTTAAAATTAATGAAACTAAAAGCTGTTTCTTTGAAAAGATAAACAAAATTGATAAACCTTGAGCCAGGCTCATCAAGAAAAAAAGTGTGAGGGCCCAAATCAATAAAATCAGAAATTTAAAAGGAGGAGTTATAACCAACACCACAGAAGTACAAAGGATCATGAGACTACTATAAGCAGCTCTAAGCCAATAAAATGGACAACCTAGAAGAAATGGACAAATTCTTAGAATGGTGCAATCCCCCAAGACTGAACCCAGAAGAAGTAGAAAATATGAACAGACCAATTATCAGTACTAAAATTAAATCAGTAATTAAAAAACTCCCAACAAACAAAAGTCCAGGACCAGATGGCTTCACAGGTGAATTCTATCAAACATTTAGAGAAGAGCTAACACCCATCCTTCTCAAACTCTTCCAAAAAATTGCAGAGGAAGGAACACTCCCAAACTGATTCTATGAGGCCACCATCACCCTGATACCAAAACCAGACAAAGATACTACAAAAAAAGAAAATTACTGACCAATATCACTAATGAATATAGATGCAAAAATCCTCGACAAAATACTAGGAAACTGAATCCACCAGTACATTAAACAGATCACATACCATGATCAAGTGGGATTTGTCCCAGGGATGCAAGGATTTTTCAATATCTACAAATCAATTAATGTGATACACTGATTCTTTTATTGAACCATAAAAAACATATAACTATCTCCATTGATGCAGAAAAAACTTTTGATAAAATTCAACATCCATTTATGATAAAACCACTCCAGAAAGTGGGTATAGAGGGAACATGCCTTAACATAATAAAGGCCATATATGACAAACCCACAGCTAACATTATATTCAACAGTGAAAAGCTGTAAACATTCCCTTTAAGATCAGGAACAAGACAAGGATGTCTCTCGTCATTTTTATTCAACATAGTTTTGGAAGTCCTAGCCACAGCAATCAGAGAAGAAAAGGAAATAAAAGGAATCCAAATTGGAAAAGAAGAAGTAAAACTGTCACTGTTTGCAGATGACATGATACTATATATAGAAAACCCTATAGATTCCAGCAGAAAGCTACTAGAGCTCATTAATGAATTTGGTAAAATTGCAGGATACTAAATTAATATACATGAATAAATCTGTTGCATTTCTATACTGTAACAATAAAATATCAGAAAGAGAAATTAAGGAAATAATTCCATTTACCATCTCATCAAAAAGAATAAAATACATAATAAACCTACCTAAGCAGGCAAAAGACCTGTACTCTGAAAACTATATAATGCTGATGAAAGAAATCAAAGACAACACAAACAGATGGAAAGATATACAGTAAGTTCCCTACAAACAGACATTCAAGTTGCAAACTTTCAAAGATGCAAACTTGTGTTTGCATGACCAATCACATAAGTTAGTTCACATATCTGGCATACATTGTCATATGTGTGCATCCTTTACAAGTGGTTGTGCTTTTGTGTACTTAACTGTAGAGTACTGTATAGAGTACAGTAGTATAGTACCTTTATTTCAAGCCCAGGATTTCTGGAAGCAAGCATAAAAGCAGCTGTGATGTAGCTGTAATTTTCAAGGTACCGTACTGTAAGATTATAAATGTTTTCCTTATTTTTTTGTGTTTGTTTCTTTTTTTATTATTTGTGTGAAAAGTATTATAAACATATTACAATACAGTATTGTATAGCCAGTTGTGTTAGTTGGGTACCTAGGCCAACGTTGTTGGACTTACAAAAAAATTGTACTTACAAATGCACTCTCAGAATGGAACTTGTTTGTGTGTAGGGGACTTACTGTATCATGTTCTTGGATCAGAAGAATAAATATTGTTAAAATGACCATATTATCCAAAGTAATCTACCGATTCAATGCAATCCATATCAAATTACCAATGGCATTTTTCACAGAACTAGAACAAAACATTTTTCAATGTGTATGGAAACACAAAATACTCTGACTAGCTAAAACAATCTTGAGAAAGAAGAACAGACAAGATAGAAAGCACAGAAATAAACACACAAACTTATGGTCAATTAATCTATAACAAAAAAGGCAAAAATATACAATGGAGAAAAAACAGGATCTTCAATAAGGGGTCCTGGGAAAACTGGACACTTACATGTAAAAGAATGAAATTAGAACGTTCTCTAACTCCATATACAAAAATAAACTCAAAATGGATTTAAGATGTAAGTGTAAGACAGGATACTATAAAATTCCTAGTGGAAAATATAGGCAGGACACTATGTGATATAAATTGCAGCAATACTTTTTTTTGGATCTGTCTCCTAGAGTAATGAAAAACAAAATAAAAATAAACAGGACCTAACTAAACTTAAAAGCTTTTGCACAGCAAAGGAAATCATAAACAGAACTAAAAGACAACCTATGGAATGGGAGAAAATATTTTCAAACAATGCAACTGACAAGGGATTAATCTCCAAAATATACAAAGAGTTCATACACCTCTATATCAAAAAAAAAAAAAACAAACAACCCAGTCAAAAAATGGGCAGAAGACCTAAACAAACATTTCTATAAAGAAGACATACAGATGACCAATGGGCACATACAAAGATGCTCAATATCACTAATTATTAGAGAAATGAAAACCCAAACTACAATGAGGTATCATCTCACATCAGTCAGAATGGCCATCATTAAAACGTCTACAAATATTAAATGCTGGAGAAGGTGTGGAGAAAGGGAATCCTCCTACACTGTTGGTGGGAATGTAAGCTGGTGCACCACTATGGAGAACAGTATGGAAATTCCTTAAAAACATAAAAATAAAGTTACCATATGATCCAGCAATCCCACCCCTGGGCATATATCCGGAAAAGATGAAAACACTAATTCAAAAAGATGCATGCACCCCAAATTCATAGCAGCACTATTTTCAATAGCCAAGACATGGATGCAACCTAAATATCAATTGACAGATTAATGGATAAAGAAGATGTGGTATATAATATATATACACAATGGAATATTACTCAGCCATAAAAAGAATGAAATAATGTCATTTATAGCAACATGGATGGATAAAGAGGTTATCATACTAAGTGAAGTAAGTCAGATAGAAAAAGACAAATGTAGAATCTTAAAAAATGATACAAATGAACTTATTTACAAAGCAGAAACTCACAAACAGAAAATGACGTTATGGTTACTAAAGCAGTAAGCAAGAAAGGGAAGAATAAATTAGGAGCTTGGGATTAACAGATACACATTATTACATATAAAATAGATCAACAACAAGGACCTACTATATATACCACAGGGAACTATATTTAATATCTTGTAATAACCTATATTGGAAAAGGATCTGAAAAAGAATATATATATATATACATATATATATGTGTGTGTGTATATATATATATATAAACAATCACTTAGCTGTATACCTGAAACATTAAATCAGCTATACTTCAATACTTCAATTAAAAAAGTAAATTAGAAATGTGGAAAAAATGTTGATGAACTATTACAGTAGGCAACACAGGAAGATGAAGAGCTGGATGTTAAATGAAGTAAAAAATTGTTTAAACATTAGGCATATCAAACCAGGAGGCCCAACACAGTATCAATAAGCATTCCAGTAAAAACAGAGAAAAACAAAGGGAAAGAAAAGATGAACAGTAATCAGAAAAAAATTTCCAGAACTGAAAATGTTTTAAGACAAAATGGTCCATGAAGTGCTTATCCGAACAAGTGGAAAAAAAAAAAAAAAAAACCCTCCCTACAAGAAACCCATCATAATGATTGTTTAGAATATCACAGTAAAGAAAAAATTCTAAAAGCTTTCAGAGAGGGGCAAAACACATATCACATATATAGAAGAAGAAATGAAAATGTCATTGAGCTTTATAGAAATAACAGTGGATCTGAAATACAAGAAATTTTCTCACAATTTTGAGAAGAAATGGTTTTCAAACTAGAATTTATACCCAAATCATCTCTCGAAGGAGATAATAGAATAAAGACATTCAATCTCACAAAAATTTCAAAACTGTTAATTCCCTTGCCTCTAGATACTTTTGAATGGCTTTTAAAAAAATCAGGGACAAATTAACAAAGAGGAAGACCTGCGATTCCTGAGACTGGGCATTCAAGAAGGAGAAGAGGGAGGATGATTTTTAAGATGAGCAGAAAGGGACATCCTAGAATGACAGGGAGGCAGCAGAGCTATAGAAACACCAGGCTGGATTATCTCCAGACGATAAAGTATGATCAGGAGGGTGTCTCAAATATAACAACGTTTGATGAAAGAAATGTATTGAGAGAAAGCAATAGTAAAAAATGGAATAAGCCAACCAAAATAAAGTAAATTAAAACAGTCATCAAGAATAGACTCTTCTACCCCCAAAATACACTCAGGTCAGATGGTCAGTTTTTATAAACTTTCAAGAACATACATTTATTTCAAATACAAATGGTTACAGACTAGAAAGGAAAGGATATGTACCTAAATCACTGTGTGAGTTTAGACAACCTTGATGACTGGACAGGATAACCTAAGAAAAGTATAAGCATATATATAATGACAACAAATTCCTAAATAAATTATTTACAAACACAATTTGCACTGTACTTTACTAAAAATAGGTGGAATAAATTGGATTTATCCCAGAATCTAGCAATGTAATTTATTATATTAACATAATAAAGATAAGAAACTTAATAAATCATACAATATAATTAAACTGTATTAACAAAGTAACAGATAAAAACCTAATTTGATGGAGGAAAAACAGTATTCAGTAAAATTCAAAAATCATCTAAAATATAATTTGTTATATTAACATAGTAATGGATAAAAACAATTTGATGGAAAAATAAATTGTATCCATCAGATTCAAACTCATTCATAATTAAAAACAATTTAAAAATTTGTATTAAACTATGAATAGAAGGAAACTTCCTTAATCTAATAAAGTGTCTACTTACCCCCTTAAAATTTTTTTTCAAATGATAAGACATTGTATGTGTACCTTTTAAGATAAGAAAAAAAAAGGCAGAAATGAGTTCTCCATTATTATGTAACTTGAGATTCTATTATTAAATAGAAAAAGGAAATGAAATGAAGTATAAGAATTATAAAAATATAAAATATTGTAACATAACATAAATACTAGGATTGTTGGTGTAGAAAGTATGAGATAATACACAAACAATTATAGCTAGAAAGAGAGTTCAGAAATATAGCTGAACAATTTCAACAATTACAACATAGTGGCAATTTTTTTAAAACATCATATATATTTATATATTTTATAAACTGTACTTACGTGAATTGAATATAGAATACATATGCAATAACCTTATGGAGATATTTTCAAAATATTACTGACGGGCATGGAAGAAAAATCTAAATAATTATGAGACACATGTACTTGGCTATAAAGGCTCAATACTATGAAGGTATCATTTTCCTACAAATTAATCTAAAAATTCAGTGCTATTTTAATTACAGCTGTAGCAGGAATTTCCATGGAATTTAACCATTTAATTCAAAAAGTGATATGGAAAAATTAAAGACCGATCTTACAGTGGGCAAGGATTTAGGGAAATGGTAACTTGCAGAAACTGCTGGCAGTTTAAGTGACTTTGGAGAAAAAATAATTTGTGATATCAAGTCAATTTGCAGATAAACAGAAATGTCATCTCAGAATTTAACATAGAAAGACTTTTACTTGCACAAGGAAAATATAACCTAATTGAATTATTTGCAATCACTAACAGCTGATCAATATAAAGTTTTATCAGTAGGAGGATCTATCATGTATTATGATATATTCATAGGGTGTAAAACCACAGAGCAACTCAACTAAATAATAAATATCATATACCTTATGTTGGAATAAATAGGAAAGATCTAGAATGATATATAGAGCATAATGACTAGCCAAACAGCAATAAATTTTGTATGGATATATGCAAATGTAACATGCTATGAAAACATTTACTGCAAAGACACATATCACTTTTATAATAGTGGTTACCTCTAGGGAGGAAGGATATTTGGATCTGAATATAAAAGGGAATATAAAAATGTCCCTTCCCTAATTAGCAACTGTTTGAACCTGCTCATAGGAACTCAGGGAAGGTTGGTCGTGGAGGCTGAATGAAGCCTATTTCCTCTAATCAAGAAATGGGTGACACAGAAAGGGATTTGTGCCCGGGAGCCCCACAGGGTCCTGCTCAGTATCAGTATTTATATACACATATATTCAGACATGCATGAACGAGTGAAAAGGGTACCACCTGGTACAAAAGTGGTTAATAAATATTTGTTTCACCTCCTTTTTCTCCTTTGACTTCAGGATAGTTATGGTGACTAAACAAATCAACATACATGTTCGGGTCACAGCTGCTGCTGAGAAAAAAGAAGTTGAGTCTGTCTCCCCTTCGACATCTCTGTCCATTTCTATATATATTAATGCATATGTACTTCTAAATTAGTCTACTGAAAAAGACGTAATTATTTGGCATGACAAAGAAAAATGTGTATGAGGGTAACTGTAAGTTGAATACATGACTATTTTTCAATATACCTAAAATAAAGCTATTCATGATGCCCTCCATCTCTGAGTTTCACAGCATGCCTAGTGTATAGGAAATAATTCAGTATTCAATTCTAGACTGCCACAAATCTCACTTTGTTATATTAGATACGTTTCCACCCCTAACTTCCTGATGGACTGTAAAAGTGGTATGGCAGCTTCTCCCATGCCATAACATGTAGTTAAATATGTTCTAATAAATTATATCAATTAGGATAAGACATTAATATTCTCTGATATGTCTTCTCTCTTTCCCCATTAAATGTAGTACATGAAAAAATAACAAAAGCCCAAAACATGAAGAGGGACAGTGAGTGGTTAAACTGTGAACTCTGGAGCCAGGATGCTGAATAGGAGTGTTCTCTCCACCATCTGGGAGAGAGCTGTCCCACCTGTAAAGTGGGATTAGTAACTACCTCTTAAAATGATTCTGGGAATTCAATCTTTTCTATGTTTAAAGCACTTAAAACAGCTCCTGGCCATAGTAAGAGAACAATAATATTAGCTCTTATTGTTACTATCATTATACAAAGATTGGGGGAAATTTTAAAAATTCCAGCTATTTATGAGAAACACAGCTGAAACAGAAAGATGCCCAAAACTTGAAAATAAAAAGATTGATGATGCACCACACACATTATGACAAAATAAAGTGGGAGAGAACCTATCAATACAACACAAAAGAAAATATGTCGGAAAGAATTTAAGGGAATTTAATGGAACAAGGAGAGATATTTATGATTGATAAAAGATAAATTCCATTGGAAAGATATAGCAATATATCAACTTTGAAGAACTTAAGAAATGTAAAGAAAATAAACATCTATAATTATAGTGACAGACATATATATATATATATATCAAAAACTCAATTAGAAAAATGGAAGAAGATGAGTAATACAACTATCACTCTTACTATATAGACACATGGGTATAATTAGATGTGAAACTTGTGTGTATTTGGGTATGGTCTGACTTGTTGCTCTGAAACTTCAAATAGTCCTGATGGATCAACAAAATTCAAAATCCAGAAATAATTATGTTATGTTCAGTGGTTCAGAAAACATAATGACCTTCAACCACCTCCTTGGATTCAAGGGCTTCACTTATTATTCATGCCTAAGCCCCTTTCCTGGGCAGAGACATGGAGATAAAACCTCCTTAGTGCACTACATTCAGCTGGTCATGCAGATTAAAGACCCTGGCTATTTAGCTGCTCTCAGAGCAAGACCTTTTCAGTGCTGTTTGTAAGTCTGCATAACCATTGTGAATCATTATTTTCAAAAGTCATGTTAACTGAACAGATTGTTTCAGATGAGTAGAGGATAGAGATTGCAGCAAAATGAACATATGACATAAAACAAAGTAGACCCTTTTAGTTTTAAGGGTGAAATATTGTGAGGAAGCCTGGCATTCCCAAGGGTCACCCTGCCCAACAGGCTACAAAAGATTCTTATTATCTTAGATGGGTGCTATGAGATATCGGAAGAGAAAAGATAATGTAAAATCTGTAAAGTTAAATTGAATTACTTGGGTGATATGATACACATATACTATTGAAGTTCTCTTTTATGGGATAACTGGAGCTATGAATGTGTTAGGCACGGCTAAACACGTTTGGAGGAGGCACAGCAAAGCTGCATCCCTTCACTGCCAAAGGCTAACGGTGATTAACATCTTTAAAATGATGCCCTACATTTTTCAATCATTTGATGTGTTAAAAATCTAATAATATACCACAGCTTGAGGCCACTACTGTTTCTTCAATTGATTTAACGTTGTGCTTTATCTTAAAAAATAATTTAAATGAAAATCAGTTGTGATTTTGACAGAAGGATATTAAAACATGCTTTATTCAGATAGTTATGAAGAACACTAAAGATATTAAACTAGTTAGACCTCCCAGTCTGCCAGAACTATAGAATTAGAATAATAAACAAAATAGAGAAACACCCTATATGTGAAATTCAGAAACATTTCACAATACGCTACTTTCTTTATAAGGGCTTAACAGATACTAACCAAGAGACTGGTATCATTTTGATGTACTTAACTGTGCTCTTAAAATATTTACAATCACTCTTAAGACCCAAGTCAACACCTGCACCTACTGAGGCTTTTTAAAGGGTGTTTACATCTCAGTAAGTTGATATGGATAATTTGAGGTGAGAAAAAACATACTCTATTCATCTTTACTAGAACTCTGATTTCTACCACTCAGCCTGCCCATTGAAGTAACTTTAGCCCTTGCTATAGAGGATCTCAATTCAGATTCAAGGTGTTTTTGTTTGCATACCCACATTTGTTCACAGAGAAAATAATAGAAAAGCAAGAAAAATAAATGGTGTCAATCTTTACCTTTATTTTATTCATATATATATTTGTATGTCATATTTCATATTTGTTTTATAGAGAAATCATATTGTTTGCTCCCATTTGAACTTCCTTACATTTTAACTGTATCCATTTTAATTATATCCAGAAATAAGACAAGTTGGCTACCCATGACTACAATATTCTCTCATAAGCTCCGCAAGACAGGCAACTGGTCAGATGTTTTGTCACTCTCCCAGCAGCAGCCCTCTGACCACGAACACCACTTATGTTTGGCCTCTTGCCCTCCATCCAAAATTGGCAAATGGCCCTAGGAAACAAGCAGATGCAGACCATCAGCTGACATCTTTCTGGTTATATTTATAAAGAATCTTGGCTCCCTCATCCTCATTGCTTCAGCAGCCTCATGGTGACTTTGTATTTTACCTAAAATTCTAGTTTTTCTCAGCAGGAGAGTTGGTTAACTACAAGCTGTTTAATGGTACTGGGAAGTAAAAATTGATTTATGTAAATGGACATTGACTTTGCCATAGTCTCAAATGCATATGGACATATATAAGTAATATTTTCAAAATAAATTGCATAATTAAGTAATATTTGAAGGAAAAAAATAATAGTGACTAGATTGAAAAATAAGACCACAACTCTTCACTGCTTAAAGAGGGCAAAAAGCAGCAAGTCCATGATCTGGGCTCTTCTGATGTGGCAGTATATCAAAAATCACTTCTGTGAAAGGGGGAGAAAAAACCTTGGGAATTTTGCTCTTTGTGTTATCCTGTAACCTTAATTTTGTGTGTATTCTTTGCATTCCTTGCCAGAAAAAAAGCACCTCTTGCCAATTCTCATACCTAGAACAACTCAGATATCTGTGGTCTTCTGAGGCTCAGCCTGTGTGCATATATGTGTCTTTGTGGGGGGTTGTATTCAATAGAAGAAGGCATTTACAAGAAAGCACACACATGTTTGAGCACGTGCATGTACATGCACACAAGCATACACATTAACCCAATAACTGCCTAAAGTAGAATTCACTTGATATGATATCTTACAAAAACACAATAAAGACAGAATTTAAACTAAGAGTATAGTCAAAACTAATCTCTTGTATTTTTAAAGTACACTAACATTTAAAATCAAGGTTAAAATTAGGCTATTCATAAAGGAAGAACAAACAAAAAAAAAAAAAACCACTAGATATACCATCCTTAATGATATAGCCAAAGAGACAATCAGAGGGGAAGATTAGTCTTAATTGCATTTATTAGAAATTAAGGCAAGCTAAATTAAATTAATTGAATTTCCCCAACCCCCACTTCACCCCAAAATATAAGCTAAGGGTGAACAGACATACACACACTATATACGTTATATGTATATAATATATATATGCATTAGAAAATAAAATGGAATTAAAGAATTAAGACAAAAACAGAAGTGTGATATTTTGAAACTTTTACATTCTACTGCAAGCATTAAAACTGATATATTGAATGTTTCAATTCTTTAAAAAATAGCCAAGTTAAAGAAAAGAAAAGAGAATTTACAGAGATGAAAGTGGAAAGTAAGAGAATCTCCCATGTTAAGTTGTGGTTGAAACCTGAAGCTACAAAGAGTAGGAGGTGGACACAGGTACAGGATCCTGAACCTCGACATTCATGCAACTTCTGGGACCAAACCTTGGTAAATTGTTTGCTGCAGAAGGTAAAAATTAGACTTCCTGGGTAAAGTTAGGAATTGCCAATTCACAGTTGGGGATGAGAGACCTTGATCTTGTTACGTCTATACACCTACACACAAACTATAAACCAACTTAAAAGACAAACCACACTCTGGAAGAATACTATAATTATTATAATTGCAATATTATAATCGACAAAGTGATAGTCTACAGATTATACAAAAGATATGTACAAATCAATAAGAAAAAAGATAACTCAAAAAGAAAAGTAGGGCTTCCCTGGTGGCGCAGTGGTTGGGGGTCCGCCTGCCGATGCGGGGGGCGTGGGTTCGTGCCCTGGTCCCAGAGGATCCCACGTCCCGCGGAGCGGCTGCGCCCGTGGGCCATGGCTGCTGGGCCTGCTCGTCCGGGGCCTGTGCTCTGCAACAGGAGAGGCCACAGCAGTGAGAGGCCCGCATACTGCAAAAAAAAAAAAAAAAAAAAAAAAAAAAGGAAAAGTACTTCAAGGATATAAATAAAACGTGCAAAGAAAAAGAAATCCAATTACATGTATGTGTTTACTCTCTCAGGTTCAGGGAAATGCACATTGCTGAAACAATGACGTACCATTTGAAACTATTAGAGTGTCATTTATTTCTTAATTGGCAATAACATCTATTAGGGTTAAGCAGAATGGGAGGAAACAAATATCCTCATACACTGCTAGAGGCAGTGTCTTGTCAATAGATGACCATTGCTATATAAAATTATTTATTGGTAAAACTGCAAAGCTGGATGAAATAAATATATTTTAGAAAAAATAAAAAGTCACTCAAGAGCTGTTGAACATTCTAATAGAGCAAATATGCTGGAATAAATTGAAAATAGATGCCAAAAACACTGCAAAAAACTCACTAGGCTTGCATAATTTCAGGATCATTTTTTAATTAAACCATCTCAGAATAAAATATTTATTTAATGTGACATATTAACTAGTCGTGATTTCACTATTCTCCCCATGCGACAAGTGTAATGATATTAAAATGAGATAGATACATAGCATACAAAATGCATAAAACAATATTATTTTTAGAGGTGCAGATATAACAAATACAGTATTTTCAAATTAAAAATTTCAGTGTATTATAATATGATATCATGAACAAATAGAGATTATCCTAGTGATAAAATGGTACTTCAATATAATTTATGAAACATGTTATATTAAGAGATTAAAGAGTAAAGCAAACATCTCAATAGTTGAACATAAGTATTTGATGTAGTTCAACATTTAATTTGTTTTAAAAGCTCATAATATGCCAGATTTACAAAGAAATTATAGATGTATAATTTCTTTGTAAATCTGGCGCATATATATATATATATATATATATATAATTTCTTTGTATTTTTTGGAGATTTTCTTTGGCAAAGGGCCAGATAGTGAAATAGTTTTAGCTTTGCAATCTGTACTCAACTCTGCTCACCATTGGAGCTTGAAATCACCCATATGTGGAAAAGTGTAGGTATGGCTGTTTTCCAGTGAAATTTTATTTAATAAAACAGACTACTGCGTATTTGGCACATGGATTTGCTGAACCCTGTACTAGAAACATTCTGCCAACCTTAAACTTATGAATGAAAAATTAGACATATTCCCGTGAATTTAGGAAAAAGATTTAGATGTCCACATTCAGTACTACTGTTGAATGCTGTTAGATTCCTAGCCAGTGCAAGATGAGAAACAAAAAGAATTATGTACTGGAAAGGAGGAGCAAAAACTACCATTACTTATAGATGTTTTGACTGACAGAGAATTGCAAAAGTATTAGAAAAAATAAGATTATAATGATAGGATCTTATAAAAAATCAATCACTTTCCTATATGCAAGCAGTTAGAAAATGCCATGGAAAGGGAGTCCATTAGTAATCATGTCAAGGTCCAAAATATATCTCGGAATAAAACTAACCAGAAATATTATCCAGTAAGAAATTTTTGTTTCTCTGTGGAAAGATTGAAATGGCAGTCACTATAATTTTCAATAAATGTAATGCAACTCACAATCAAAATCCCAAGATATTTTTAAAAAGTTTTTGTGGAACTTGCTAAGGGTTCCTAAAATTTCTATTTCGTCCTTTTTAAGCATGCCATATTATTTTTATAGATTCTACTTATGTTTTCAATTACCACTGTTATTTTTTTAATCATACTTATCATGCTTTTTTGTTGTTGTTTTTTGTTTTTAACATCTTTATTAGAGTACAATTGCTTTACAACGGTGTGTCAGTATCTGCTTTATAACAAAGTGAATCAGTTATACATATACATATGTCCCCATATACTTTCCTCTTGCATCTCCCTCCCGCCCACCCTCCCTATCCCACCCCTCTAGGTGGTCACAAAGCACTGAGCTGATCTCACTGTGCTATGCGGCTGCTTCCCACTAGCTATCTGTTTTACGTTTGGTAGTGTATCTATGTCCATGCACTCTCTCATTTTTTCCCAGCTTACCCTTCCCCCTCCCTGTATCCACAAGTCCATTCTCTAGTAGGTCTGAATCTTTATTCCCATCTTGCCCCTAGGTTCTTCTAACCACTTTCTTTCTTTTTTTTTTATTTAGATGCCATATGTATGTGTTAGCATATGGTATTTGTTTTTCTCTTTCTGACTTACTTCACTCTGTATGACAGTCTCTAGGTCCATCCAGCTCACTACAAATGACTCAGTTTCATTCCTTTTTATGGCTGAGAAATATTCCATTATATATATGTGCCACATCTTCTTTATCCATTCATCTGTTGATGGACACTTAGGCTGCTTCCATGTCCTGGCTATTATAAATAGAGCTGCAATGAACATTGTGGTACATGACTCTTTTTGAATTATGGTTTTCTCAGGGTACATGTCCAGTAGTGAGATTGTTAGGTCATGTGGTAGTTCTATTTTTAGTTTTTTAAGGAACCTCCATACTGTTCTCCATAGTGGCTGTATCAATTGATGCTCCCACTAACAGTGCATGAGGGTTCCCTTTGCTCCACACCCTCTCCAGTATTTATTGTTTGTAGATTTTTTGATGACAGCCATTCTGACAAGTGTGAGATGATATTTCATTGTAGTTTTGATTTACATTTCTCTAATGATTAATGATGTTGAGCATTCTTTCATGTGTTTGTTGGCAATCTGTATATCTTCTTTGGATAAATGTCTATTTAGGTCTTCTGACCATTTTTGGATTGGGATTTTGTTTTTTTGATATTGAGCTGCATGAGTTGCTTGTATGTTTTGGAGATTAATCCTTTGTCAGTTACTTCATTTGCAAATATTTTCTCCCATTCTGAGGGGTTGTCTTTTCATCTTGTTTATAGTTTCCTTTGCTGTGCCAAAGGTCTTAAGTTTCATTAGGTCCCATTTGTTTATTTTCCTTTTTATTTCCATTTTTCTAGGAGGTGGGTCAAAATGGATCTTGCTGTGATTTATGTCATAGAGTGTTCTGTCTATATTTTCCTCTAAGAGTTTGATGGTGTCTGGCCTTACATTTAGGTCTTTAATCCATTTTGAGTTTATTTTTGTGTATGGTGTTAGGGATTGTTCTAATTTCATTCTTTTACATGTACCTGTCCAGTTTTCCCAGCACCACTTATTGAAGAGGCTGTCTTTTATCCACTTTATATTCTTGCCACCTTTATCAAAGATAAGGTGACCTTATCAAAGATAAGACGTGTAGGTTTATTTCTGGACTTTCTAGAAAGCCTCTTCCATTCATCTATCTTTCTGTTTTTGTGCCAGTACCATATTGTGTTGATTACAGTAGCTTTGTAGTATAGTCTGAAGTCAGGGAGCCTGATTCTGTCAGCTCCATTTTTCTTTCTCAAGATTGCTTTGGCTATTCGGGGTCTTTTGTGTTTCCATACAAATTGTGAATTTTTTTGTTCTAGTTCTGTGAAAAATGCCAGTGGTAGTTTGATAGGGATTGCATTGAATCTGTAGATTGCTTTGGGTAGTAGAGTCATTTGCACAATGTTGATTCTTGCAATCCAAGAACATGGTGTATCTCTCCATCTATTTGTATCATCTTTGATTTCTTTCATCAGTGCCTTATAATTTTCTGCATATAGGTCTTTTGTCTCCTTAGGTAGCTTTAATCCAAGATATTTTATTCTTTTTGTTGCAATGGTAAATGGGAGTGTTTTCTTAATTTCACTTTCAGATTTTTCATCATTAGTGTATAG
The DNA here is from genome assembly GCF_963455315.2 of Globicephala melas. Lineage (NCBI taxonomy): Eukaryota > Metazoa > Chordata > Mammalia > Artiodactyla > Delphinidae > Globicephala > Globicephala melas. The sequence continues at coordinate 16,612,287 of NC_083325.1, forward strand.
GAATGCAAGAGATTTTTCTACATTAATTTTGTATATTGCTACTTTACCAAATTCATTGATTAGCTCTAGTAGTTTTCTGGTAGCATCTTTAGGATTCTCTATGTATAGTATCATGTCATCTGCAAACAGTGACAGCTTTACTTCTTCTTTTCCGATTTGGATTCCTTTTATTTCCTTTTCTTCTCTGATTCTTGTGGCTAAAACTTCCAAAACTATGTTGAATAGTAGTGGTGACAGTGGGCAACCTTGTCCTATTCCTGATTTTAGTGGAAAAGGTTTCAGTTTTTCACCATTGAGGATGTGTTGGCTGTGGGTTCGTCATATATGGCCTTTATTATGGTGAGGCAAGTTCTCTCTATGCCTACTTTCTGCAGGGTTTTTATCATAAATGGGTGTTGAATTTTGTCAAAAGCTTTCTCTGCATCTATTGAGATGATCAAATGGTTTTTCTCCTTCCATTTGTTAATATGGTGTATCACATTGATTGATTTGCATATATTGAAGAATCCTTGCATTCCTGGGGTAAACCCCACTTGATCATAATGTATGATCCTTTCAATGTGCTGTTGGATAGTATTTTGTTGAGGATTTTTACGTCTATGTTCACCAGTGATATTGGCCTGTAGTTTTCTTTCTTTGTGACATCTTTGTCTGGTTTTGGTATCAGAGTGATAACGGTCTCTTAGAATGAGTTTGGGAGTGTTCCTTCCTGCTATATTTTGGAAGAGTTTGAGGACAGGTGTTAGCCCTTCTCTAAATGTTTGATAGAATTCACCTGTGAAGCCATCTGGTCCTGGGCTTTTTTTTGTTGGAACAGTTTTAATCACAGTTTCAATTTCAGTGCTTGTCATTAGTCTGTTCATATTTTCTATTTCTTCCTGGTACAGTCTCAGAAGGTTGTGCATTTCTAAGAATTTGTCCATTTCTTCCAGGTTGTCCATTTTATTGGCATATACTTGCTTGTAGTAATCTCTCATGATCCATTGTATTTCAGCAGTGTCAGTTGTTACTTCTCCTTTTTCATTTCTGATTCTATTGATGTGAGTCTTTTCCCTTTTTTCTTGATGACTCTGGCTAATGATTTATCAATTTTGTTTATCTTCTCAAGGAACCAGCTTTTAGTTTTATTGATCTTTGCTATTGTTTCCTTCATTTCTTTTGCATTTATTTCCAATCTGACCTTTATGATTTCTTTCCTTCTACTAACCTTGGGGATTTTTGTTCTTTCTATAATTGCTTTAGTTGTAAGTTTAGGTTGTTCATTTGAGATGTTTATTGTTTCTTAAGGTAGGCTTCTATAGCTATAAAATTCCCTCTTAGAACTGCTTTTGCTGCATTCCATAGGTTTTGGGTCATTGTGTTTTCATTGTCATTTGCTTCTAGGTTTTTGTTTCTTTTTTGGTGGTACGTGGGCCTCTCACTGTTGTGGCTTCTCCTATTGTGGAACACAGGCTCTGGACGCGCAAGCTAAGCAGCCATAGCTCACAGGCCCAGCCGCTCCGCGTCATGTGGGCTCTTCCCAGACCGGGGCACGAACTCATGTCCCCTGCATCGGCAGGTGGACTCTCAACCACTGCACCACCAGGGAAGCCCTCTAGGTATTTTTTGATTTCCTCTTTGATTGGTTCAGTGATCTCTTGGTTATTAAGTAGTGTGTTGTTTAGCCTCCATGTATTTGTATTGGGCTGCTAGTATTTGCCTTATGCATTGAGGTGCTCCTATGTTGGGTGCATAAATATTTACAATTGTTATATTTTCTTCTTGGATTGATCCCTTGATCATTATGTAGTATCCTTCTTTGTCTCTTGTAATAGTCTTTGTTTTAAAGTTTATTTTTTCTGTTATGAGAATTGTGACTCCAGCTTTCTTTTGATTTCCATTTGCATGGAATATATTTTTCCATCCCTTCATTTTCAGTCTGTATGTGTCCCTAGGTCTGAAGTGGGTCTCTTATAGACAGCATATACACAGGTCTTGTTTTTGTATCCATTCAGCTAGTCTATGACTTTTGGTTGGAGCATTTAATCCATTTACATTTAAAGTAATTATCTATATGTATGTTATTATTACCATTTTCTTAATTGTTTTGGGCTTATTACTGTAGAGATTTTCTGTTTCTTGTGTTTCCTGCCTAGAGAAGTTCCTTTATCATATGTTGTAAAGCTGGTTTGGTGGTGCTCAATTCTCTTAGCTTTTGCTTGTATGTAAAGGTTTTAATTTCTCCATCAAATCTGAATGAGATCCTGGCTGTGTAGAGTAATCTAGATTGTAGACTTCTCTCTTACATCACTTTAAATATGTCCTGCCACTCCCTTCTGGCTTTCAGAGCTTCTGCTGAAAGATCAGCTGTTAACCTTATGGGGATTTTCTTATGTGTTACTTGTTGTTTTTCCCTTGCTGCTTTTAATATTTGTTCTTTGCATTTAATTTTTGATAGTTTGATTAATATGTGTCTTGGTGTGTTTCTCCTCGGATTTATCCTGTATCGCACTCTCTGTGCTTCCTGGACTTGATTAACTATTTTCTTTCCCATATTAGGGAAGTTTTCAACTATAATCTCTTCAAATAATTTCTCAGTCCCTTTCTTTTTCGCTTCTTCTTCTGGGACCCCTATAATTCAAATGTTGTTTCATTTAATGTTGTCACAGAGGTTTCTGAGACTGTCCTCAATTCTTTTCATTGATTTTTCTTTATTCTGCTCTGCAGTAGTTATTTCCACTATTTTATCTTCCCGGTCACTTATCCGTTCTTCTGCCTTAGTTATTCTGCTCTTGATCCCTTCTAGAGAATTTTTTTTATTTCATTTATTGTGTTGTTCATCTCTGTTTGTTTGCTTTTTTATTTCTTCTAGGTCCTTGTTAAACGTTTCTTGTATTTTCTCAATTCTATTTCCATGATTTTTGGATCATCTTTACTATCATTATTCTGAATTCTTTTTCAGGTAGACTGCCTATTTCCTCTTCATTTGTTAAGTCTGGTGGGTTTTTGCCTTGTTCCTTCATTTGCTGTTTGTTTCTCTGTCTTCTTATTTTGCTTAACTTACTGTGTTTGGGGTCTCCTTTTTGCATGATGCAAGTTCATAGTTTCCATTGTTTTTGGTGCCTGTCCCCAGTGGCTAAGGTTCATTCAGTGCATTGTTTAGGCTTCCTGGTGGAGGGGGACTGGTGGGACTAATGCCTGTGTTCTGGTGGAGGAGGCTGGATCTTGTCTTTCTGGTGGGCAGGTACACGTCTGGTGGTGTGTTTTGGGCTGTCTGTGGCCTTATTATGATTTTAGGCAGCCTCTGTGCTAGTGGATGGGGTTGTGTTCCTGTCATGCTAGTTGTTTGTCGTAGGGTGTCCTGCACAGTAGCTTGTGGTCATTGAGTGGAGCTGGGTCTTGGCATTGAGATTGCGATCTCTGGGAGATTTTCACCGTTTGATTTTACATGGAGCTGAGAGGTGTCTTGTGGACCAGTTTCCTGAACTTGTCTCTCCCACCTCAGTGGCACAGCCCTGACCCCTGGTTGGAGCACCAAGAGCCTGTCCTCCCCATGGCTCAGAATAAAGGGAGAAAAAAAAAAAAAAGAAAGGAAGGAAGAAGAAGATAAAATAAAATAAAGTTATTAAAATAAAAACTAAAAATAATTATTAAGAAAAAAATGTTTTTAAGTAGTAAAAACAAACAAACAAACAAAAAATGGACAGACAGAACCCTAGAATAGATGGTAAAAGCAAAGCTATACAGACAAAATCACACAGAAGCATATACATACACACTCACAAAAAGAGAAAAAGGGGGAAAATTATATATATTGTTGCTCCCAAAGTCCACCTCCTCAATTTGGGATGATTCGTTGCCTATTCAGGTACTCCACAGAAGCAGGGTACATCAAGTTGATTGTGGAGATTTAATCTGCTGCTCCTGAGGCTGCTGGGAGAAATTTCCCTTTCTCTTCTTTGTTCGCACAGCTCCCGGGGTTCAACTTTGGATTCGGACCCACCCCTGCGTGTAGGTCGCCTGAGGGCATCTGTTCTTCTCTCAGACAGGACGAGGTTAAAGGAGCAGCTGATTCAGGGGCTCTGGCTCACTCAGGCCGGGGGGAGGCAGGGGTCCGGAAATGGGGTGAGACTGCGGCCGCAGAGGCCATTGCACCAGCCTGAGGTGCACCATGCGTTTTTCTGGGGAAGTTGTCCCTGGATCACGGGACCCTGGCAGTGGCGGGCTGCACAGGCTCCCGGGAGGGGAAGTGTGGAGAGTGACCTGTGCTTGCTCACAGGATTCTTGGTGGCTGCAGCAGCAGCCTTAGCATCCCATTCCCGTCTCTGGGGTCCGTGCTGAGAGCCACAGCTTGCGACCGTCTCTGGAGCTCATTTAAGCAGTGCTTTTAATCCCCTCTTCTTGTGCACCAGGAAACAAAGAGGGAAGATAAAGTCTCTTGCCTCTTTGGCAGCTCCAGATTTTTTCCCGGACTCCCTCCTGGCTAGCTGTGGCGCACTAACCCCCTTCAGGCTGTGTTCACGCAGCCAACCCCAGTCCTCTCCCTGGGATCCGACCTCCGAAGCCCGAGCCTCTGCTCCCAGCCCCCACCTGTCCTGGCGGGTGAGCAGACAAGCCTCTCGGGGTGATGAGTGTTGGTCAGCACCAATCTTCTGTGCGGGAATCTCTCCACTTTGCCCTCCGCACCCCTGTTGCTGTGCTCTCCTCCGTGGCTCCGAAGCTCCTCCCCTCCGCTACCCACAGTCTCCGCCTGCGAAGGGGCTTCCTAGTGTGCGGAAACCTTTCTTCCTTCACAGCTCCCTCCCATTGGTGCAGGTCCCATCCCTATTCTTTGTCTCTGTTTTTTCTTTTTCCCTACTCAGGTATGTGGGGAATTTCTTGCCTTTTGGGAGGTCTGAGGTCTTCTGCCAGTGTTCAGTAGGTGTTCTGTAGGAGTTGTTCCACATGTAGATGTATTTCTGATGTATTTGTGAAGAGGAAGGTGATCTTCACGTCTTACTCTTCCTCCATCTTGAAGCTCTTCCCTTAGCATGCTTTTTGATATTTTATATCTTTCAATGTAAATTTCTGAAGTCCTATGTATGGTATTTACATTTTATATTTTATAATTATTCTTAATTTTGATGCCTGGCTTTATTACATGTGTGTGTTTAACTTTCATATCCACTAGAATTTTATCTGTGGAGCTCTCTGAGGTCTATACTGAGGCTGTGTTCTTCCAGAGAAGATTTGACTTTGACTCTGCCATTTTGTCCACTTTAAGTTTTGGATGATGTATATAGTGTAAATTTAGGCCCTAAATCCACATAAGGGCTGATCCACTATTATAGAGTCTACAGGGAAATTTTGAGTCCTTGTACCCAGAGCCAAGCAAGACATAGACTTCCTAACTGCCTGCGCTGGTAATGATTTTTCCATTCACAGTGGCTCATGTCTTTCATGAGCGTTCACTTTTTAGTGGAGTTTCAGATATCATATCCTTTCCTGTATGGGATCAAGCCTTTGTAACTTTCCTTATAGTGATGAATGTTCATCAAACCAATGACCATTAAGACCAAAGCTCTAGGACCCTGTCATCAGGAAGTGGCCCACCACCATTTAAATTCACTTACAAAGACTCAAGTTTTGGCTAACATCTTTGCCCCAGAAGATATCCAATACTAAAAACTCTCCTATGTTTAAGAGATATACTTATAATAATCTATATATCAATTATCTGCATTTTTAGGTGGTTTATTGCTGCAGATGTCCCAGATAATTTAATCTACGTTATTACAATAAACAGAAATCTCTTGTATTATATGTCTAGATAGTACTAGGAAAGTTAAAATGTCTCCCACACTTTACCTGATATCAGGTAATTAGAGGCATGCTTCGTTTTGTATATATTTAGATTTACAAAATATTGTCTCTCATGACGACCTTTATAAAATCACCCTGCACCACATTTCTTTACAGGACTTATTATTTCTTGTCCTGTTACATGTTTCGTTGTTTATTTATTGTCTCTGTGCTTCATTCTCTGCCATAGCCTCTGTATGAGTGGGGCTCAGCACAGAGGAAATTTGTTAGAAGGTGGAGATATTGAAAAATATCCTCTGAACTGAGAAGAAACTTTGAGACCTAAAAATGAAGGAGGGAATTCCATAAAGTGCAATTATGAAGTTTTCTGTGAATAACTTACATACAGGCAGGACTGGGTGGACAATGATCCAGAAACATTTGCAGCTGCAGTTTGTGCCACTAAAAGGGGTACAGGAGGAACCAAAGAAGCCAAAGCTGAAATTAGAATCTGACTACTAACGGAGAAGCATTTTAGCACCAATGGGAAACCCAGGGTTTTTCCTACCCTCCCCCATCCACCCCATGAGGTCTCAGGACAATTAACCATTTATGTCAGCAAAAGCCATTCTTCCAGTTTTCATATCAGATGAAGGCAAGGGTAAAAATTGACAGGAAGTTTATCTCGCTTGGCTGCATTCATTGTGAGTAGGCTAAAGCCTAAATAAAATTTAAGACATCAGTTCTTCAGTCACTCTACGTACATTTCAAGCAGTCAGTGGCCTCATAGTTCTCTTGGTTATTTTTGTATTGAACAAGACAGAATACAGCACATTTTCATCATCCCATCAACACAAGAAAATTCTATTGGAAAACTCTGGCTTGGAACATTCTGGAGGATCAGAGAAGATTGTAGAGTGTGAAAACTTTCTGCAGTAAGGATTAAAGTATTTGGACATTTGTTCTTTATATGTAATGAAAGGGGAATCCAGGATTCGAGGAACTAGAGATAAACCCTATGTTTTCCCACTTTTACCACCAAGACCACTTGCCAAAAATATTTAGTTATTTTTAACTTAATAACAGTAACTTAATAATAATTATTAAGCAGAATTTTGTTTGAATCTTCTGCAAGGAAAGAAGGCGTAGAGTTTTTCTGTTTGTTTGCTTTTTCTTGCATCTAGTTAAAATGGTTTAACATCTAGTTAAATTAAAACTATTTTTTTCTTTTTCACTATGTGCTTTCCTAAGATACTCAATATGGTTTCATGTGTATACAAGCTGTCTCTACAATGCTAAAGCCAATGAAAAACTGAGAGTGTTGAACGTTTTTATTCAAGAAATTATTTTAACTTATATTTTAAGCAAGAACATTAAAAATCAAATGGACAGATCTCATAGTGACTAGTTTGCAAGGTTTATGACTCATTTTTCCTTGTATTTTCCCAGTTCTATTCTGATAAGTAATATCAGAACTTATTTGGCCAACCCCGATCCAATCCAGTGTTCTCTATCTCCATTAAGGATGCATTTATGTCACACTTTCCACATTTTGATAATTTTCTATGTCTAAATATTGCTACTGCAATGTAGAATTCAAAATAAAACACACACAAAAAAAGCATTGCCCAGCCTCATTTGCTTCTTGCTTTTAGGAACAAGATAGTTATAGTTTATCTTCTACCAATCAAATGAACACACACAAGACTTAAATCAGAATGGAGTAACATGAGAAAGTAAGCTAGACCAAGGACAGTCATTTTTGCTGGTTTGAGTTTAGTAAAGGCAGCATATTCTATAGCCAACCACTGGGGAGACAAATCCCTGATTCCATAACTTTCTGACCTCAAGAGAGGCAGCACTGGTACTGCATCCAGCAAAAGCAAATATGACTTCTAGTTCTTGTAGCTTCCTGAGGATGGAAGAGAGAATTCAGGTCTGGAAACAGTAGCTATGTAAGTAGCTTCCTGATTCAGAGCTCCCTAATCATGGTAGAGATAGCAGCAACCTTGCCTGAGGTCTTTCTCTTGGAATGCCTCTAATGATTCTTTGAATTCTCTATATCCCTCAATAAATTCCTTTCTCATAAAGTTGTCTACAGTGGATTTTATCATCTGCAAACTAAGATTCCTGGCTACTGCAGCCTCAGCAACATAGAGGCAAGAACCGAAGAGATCCATCCTACATCAAAAGAAAGTTGCTGTCATCATCATTATCATCATCATAATCATTATCAAATAGTAATTTATGCCCAATGAAAGTTGCCCAGAATTTTATAAAGCTCTGGGTTCAGTGATGAGATTGAGCTATAGTGTTTTGGTGTTTTTTCAGCACTAATCTCCAGTTGAACGGTGGCTAATATTCTAAAAGACTATAAAAGGATGAGTCCAGAGCCAATGCCTTCAGTTTTTACTTGTTGTTTGTAGATTCTTTCTCTCATGTAATATGTTCTTGATTCTTTCTCATAAGACTGGACTCTGCCTAACGAGAAAAAATTTGGTGAGTATTCTGAGGATATAAACTTTATTCCTAGTTTTAACCCATGTTCCACGTTCTCTTCATTCAAATTTTCTTACCTGTGGAGATAATGTAGGTAATATTTTGGACAGCACAGCCCCAGGGTCTTTAAATCAAGCTCCTCTTGCCTCTCATTTAAAAAGATGCCCAGAACAAAGAAGTCTTCTATATTTTAGGGTGGTTTCTGTCCATCTTTAGCAATCTGTTTTGTCTCTCTCTTATCTTGCTGGAGTGGAAAACCAGCCATGTAACTGAAACACATATATGACATAATTCTCATCAAATTACATTAACTTATTTGGGGGTAAAAATAGTGGCATACAACAATAACTTCAATATAATATGTCTGTATTTTCCATGCCTAAGCTAAGTTAATTTTTAAATAAAGGAACAATATAACAATGTAAAGGCAGTAAGATACCACGCATTCCAGAAAGAGCCATGACAGGTTCTCAAACTCATCTCCAAAGTAATCATATGGGAAAGAGGTAGAAAGTTTGCTGTGTTGTCCAGAACAATCAGTCTTTTGTGTTTTCAAAAATGCCTCATTTCTCAAAGCCACAGGGGACAAAAAGACCTTAGGGTGAAAGTAATTATGGTACAAAAAAAGCAAAAATGACCAGGCTCTAGAGAAGAGGGGAGATAAACTAGCCATAAACAGCACCAGTGGTCTCTTCCAGATGATTCTGATTTTCCCCCTCATATTTCTGGCCATGATAATTAAAAAAAAAAAAAAAAGAAAGAAAGTTTGAATTTGTTTTGAATCAGAGACTGTGGGGCTCAGAGGTCTTTGTTTAGGAAGATTTGAATTGTTGCTAAGAGGAAGCTATAAGCAAATCTTTTCATTTTTATTCTAGAATTCTTCCCTTAATTTAGGTACCTGCTAAGGCACATTCAACATTCTTAGATACTGTGGGTTTTAAAAACATTTAACATCATAAGCATATTGTGTGGGAATAACAAGAAATTCAACAGGATTTACTAGTTACCTTCACTTCCTCTGTTTATTCTCAAGAATTTTAATACCATCTACTTGTATTAGGCAAATGGCCTCCTTGTTTCCATAAGCCCCTAACTCAGAAATTGGCAAACTTCTTCTGTAAAGGGCTTGATAGTAAATATTTCAGGCTATGTGTGTTATATGGTTTCTGTCACAACTTCTCTGCTCTGCTGTAGTGCAAATGCAAATGTAGGCAATACTTAAACCAATAAGTATTGGTTGTTCCAATAAAACTTTTTTTGTACAAAAATAGACATTGAATTAGATTTGGCCAATGGGCTGTAGTTTCCTGACCTGTACCTTAAAATCAAGAACACTAGTTCTCTACCTGAAAAGTTTGAAACACTCTTTGGAGAGGGATATAGCAGATTTTATCAGGCAAATAACATTTGATAAAGAATACCAGAAAGGGTGCTAGATTTAGGTCAGGGACAGAAAAGCAAGTAATAGTTTCAACATACTCAAAACAAAACATTCAGAAAAGCAAAAGCTAGTAACATGAGTCCAGGATCATAAAGGATCTGTAGTCTGAAGCAAAATAGAGGGTTAAAAGTGTAGACCACACATATGTCACAGGTATGACAGTAGGTAGAGATTAAAGGAAGAGATTTAAGCAGTCCCTAGATGGAGATTATACAGAAGGAAAGTCCTTGGCACTTAAGGAAAACAGTGGCTTTAGCTAGGTATCCCTTATTCAAAATAGGGGCTATTAGATAAGTAAGACTGGATAGGAACTTGCCAGTGTTAAGAAAACCCATTTGGAGCAGGAAACAAGATGATAGAGATACATACTATTTCTGACTTTTATGAAGCTTATTGGTGAATTAAGGAGGATAATGCTGTATTAAAGAAGTTCTACCTCACCATGTTCAGGGATAAACCTGGTAACCGGTCCTCTTCTCCACTGTGTACTCTTATGGTGCCTCTCTCCCACTCTAGATTCTCTCCTGACTATATTGTGTCCCAGGCCTGAAGATTGGCCCATACAAATGTATGACATTTATCTGCTCTTCCATTTTCATTTCAGTACCCATTTGATGGACACATTTGTCCTCTGATATAATGACTGCTGATTATTTAGATGAGATAAGCTGAAAAAGGTGAATACTGAAAAGTGTTTGAATGAATTACACTTAGCACTTAGCTTAAGAGGGTCTTTCAACAAACAAATGTTTTGGCATCCTTTCTTCCTTGAAAAGTAATTCTTTAGTATGGTAGAAATTATACAAAATGCTACTGATTTGGTGCACATTCTGCTACCTGAATTGAATCTTTATGTTGGATAGCTTCTTCTGTAACCTGATGCATTCACTTATTAGTGAGTATTGCCTTGGCAATGTGTGTAGATTTGATTTCATATTGAAGGGGATACGTATGGGTTTAAGCAGTATGTTTCAAGCACCAAGATAGTACTTTTGAGGTTCATGTTGTTAATTACAGTTGTTTTATGCCAAAAACAGCCAAGATATCACAAGAAGAATATATTATTACCCTAATGAGTGTTCTCAAAAGGAACTGCTAAAATGCCATATTCAGTGAGATGCCAGTTCCATTCTGTCTGTTTTGTATTTGTTCTTTCCTTTCTGTCTCCTCTCCTTAACAACTTTATTTCCATAGGCTTACACCAGGGATCTCCAAAGTGAGATTCATGCACCCCTGAGAGTTTGGAAGATTATCCTGTAGGGCACAGGAAGAAAATCCTAGAATTGGTGTCAACATATATTCTTTAAAAATAATGAAGAATTTAAGCTTACTGATTTGAAAATGTTTATATATTTACATTCTTTAATATACAAGGTATGTAATTATGCATAAAAGGCATATAATATAATCTATAATAGAATATGATTATGGTATTTTTTATGTAGATTGACAATGGTACCCTCACTCAGATTCTAAGTTAGATGTTCCTATGTCACATAGAATATCCAAGATATCTTGAGGGAACAGTGGGATTCCACAATGCAGAATGGGTGAGACTATGGAAATTGAGTAAAAGTTTCAACATGTTTCAATGCATGCTATTTATTATGAATTACTTCAATTTTAAAATTCATGCCAATTCCAAAATACATAATAGCAACATTTGTTCTAATCCACTAACGAAACATAAGAAAATACATAAAAACATATCAGAGAAGAAAGATTCTCAACAGTTAATTATTTCTTTATCAAATATGATGCTTTGTGGAACATTTTTATGCATAACTACTGGTTGTGAAGCTCACTTGACTAGAATCAAAAATAAACAAGAATTCCAACCACTGAAAGGGACTCCAGATGGATTTTGTTGCTTTCAACTTTCTTCTATTCCCGTCCATCCTTCATTGCTCCCAGAGTGAACTAATTTCTTGAAACTCACCACCAATCATGTCACCCTCCTTTTCACATGCACACACTGGTCAACCAGAGTACACATAACCTTCAGAAAAGTATAAGACTCACCACTTTGTGAGCCTTCCACTCTTTTACTAAACCCATTATATATTCTTGCCACATTAGACTACATAAGTATTTCTGAATAACCTTACCTAGAAAATCATGAACTTCCACATTCCTCTTTTATATCTCAAACATTCTGCACTTTCTAAGTTAATCTCACATGGTATCATCTTCATAAACCCTTTTGTATTCTCCCTACTATTATTTCATATCTCCTTTCATATTCCCATTTTGTGCAGTTGTCTTGCCTTTTATTTCTTTTGAGAGAAGAGGTTTTGTCTTATTTGCTTTTGTCCCATACTAGGACTCTTTGTTGAACTGAATAGATTACTCCTCCTGCAAACCTAGTTGAAGGCTTATCTCCCACAAACCTTCTGTAACCATTCAATCTTTGTCTGAGCCCCATCAATGGATATCTACAGACCTTTAGCAAGAAGAAAATCATGTTAAAATATTACAGCCATGTTTTATGTTTATTTGGATTGTGTACTTCATGAAGACAAAGACTATGCAATATTCTTGATTTGAATCTGATAACTCTTAACACAGAGCTTAGTAAGCTGATTAAATGCATGCTGGTTAACATTATTCTAAAGTTATAGTTCTGTCTCACAACTCATTTGGACAAAATAAACCTTCTGTGTCAGATTGTACTTTTCAACAATGACCACAACATTATCTCCTAGCTCATGTGATACTATTTCCATCAAGAGGTGTGGTCTCTGTCTCCTCTTGAATTTGAGTAGGCTAGTGACTTTCTTATAACAAATACAATGCTGTGGAAATGATACCGAGTAACGTCTGAATCTCAGTCAGAAAAGACCATGAAGCTTTTTGCATTGCTTGCTGACCAATCATGGATGAAACCCTGAACATCATCTAAAAATTCTACCTAGCCCTGAGGCCACTGGGTTGTAAGCTGAGCCACATGGGAAGCTGCACGTAGACTCTTCAGTTTGAATGCTTAGTTTCTGCGTTTTCTCATTCGAGGTTCCAGGTATGTGAGTGAATGAACATTCAGATGATTCTGTTCTCCTGATGTTGAGTCAACCCAGCTTTTAGTTCTTCCCACTCCAGGCTCCAGATATTGTGGAACAGAGACAAATCATTTCTGCTTTGCTCTTTCTAAATTACTAAACCAAAGAACCTGTGAATATAGTATGAATGTTGTTAAGGCTGGAATACCTTGTTATGCAGCCATGTTACCAGGAACAATTTTTTTTTTTTTATTTTGAGGAAAATGTTTTTATGCAAACAAATGTGTTAAATATAACCTATGGTTATGTTTTTAGACATATCCTAAATAACCCTACATGGGCTCATTACTTTCTATATCCCAAACTCTGAAGCCTTGTCACCACTTGGCCTTCTAATGCAATCTCACACAAGACCCCAAATAGTCAAAGTAATCTAGAGAAAGAAGAACAGAGCTAGAGGCATCACACTCTCTGACTTCAGACTATACTACAAAACTATAGCAATCAAAACAGTATAGTACTCATAGAAACAGATACATAGATCAATGGAATAGAATAGAGAGTCCAGAAATAAACCCATATTCATATATATTCATATAGTCAATTAATCTATGAGAAAAGAGGCAAGGATACACAATAAAGAAAAGACAGACTCTTCAATAAGTGATGTTGAGAAAACTGGACAGCTACATGTAAAATGAAACTGGGCCACTTTCTTACAAAAATATACAAAATATACAAAAATACAAAAATAAAAGTCAAAATGGATTAAAAATTTACAAAAATAAAGTCAAAATGGATTAAAAATTTAAATGGAAGACATGAAACCATAAAACTCCTAGAAGAAAACATAAGAAGTGATCTCTTTGGCGTTGGTCTTAGCAATAATAATTTTTTTGGATATGTCTCCTCAGGCAAGGGAAATAAAAGCAAAAATAAACAAATGTGACTATGTCAAACTAAAAAGCTTTTGCACAGCAAAGGAAACCACCAACAAAACAAAAAGGCAACTTACCGAATGAGAGAAGAAACTTGCAAACAATGTATCTGATAAGGGCTTGATATCCAAAATATATGAAGTTGTAAAACTCAATATTAAAAAAAAAATAAAAAATGAGCAGACGGCCTGAGTAGACTTTTTTTTTTTTTTGCCATAAGCGGGCCTCTCACCTCTGTGGCCTCTCCCGTTGCAGAGCACAGGCTCTGAATGTGCAGGGTCAGCAGCCACGGCTCACGGGCCCAGCCGCTCCGTGGCATGTGGGATCTTACCAGACCGGGGCACGAACCCGTGTCCTGTGCATCAGCAGGTGGACTCTCAACCACTGTGCCACCAGGGAAGACCCTGAGGAGACATTTTTACAAAGAGGACATACAGATGGTTAACAGACACATGAAAAGCTGCTCAACATCACTAATTATGAGGGAGATGAAAGTCAAAACCATAATGAGATACCACCTCATCTGCCGGAATGACTATTATCAAAAAGTCAAGAAACAACAAGTGTTGGCAAGGATATGGAGTAAAGGGATCCCTCGTGCACTGTTGGCTGAAATGTAAATTGGTGCAGACCTTATGTAAAGCAGTATGAAGTTTTGTGGGCACTTTTATCAGGGAATATTGCTTCCTCGAGTGGATGAGATTTGGAATTAGGAAAGCTGTTCTTACTTTGGTATCTAGTATTACCAAGTCATTGCTAAAATTGGCTATATTCCCAGTGAGTATGATTATTTCCAAAAGCTAGCTACAGTTCTTGTTTTTAAGTGGGACTAGGCCTGTGACAGATTTGCTTGAATATCTTCTTCTAAGACCTTGACAAACCACTTTTACTGGGAGAGCTGGATGCTGTACCTACACTTCTCTGAGTCCCAGCTTTGTCTGTTACAGGGCACCTCGCTTGGCTCAAAATTCAAAAAATTTCCCAGGAGTTCATATCTTTGTGTTTCAGAACAAATCTTCTAGCTGTGGACATCTACTAGTTCAGATGAGATTGGCATTTATTTAACTTTCTACCTTGGATATTGTGATATTATGGGTTCAATTATATACTCCCTCCACAAATTCATATGCTGAAGGCCCAATCCCCATTATCCCAGGATGTGACCTTATTTGGAAATAAGGTAGCTGGAGATGCAGTTAGTTAAGATGAAGTCATTAAGATAGGCCCATATTCATTAAGACTGACATCCCTATAAAAAGGTGAAATTTGGACACAGACACAAACACATGAGAATGCCATGTGAAGATGAAAGCAGACGTCAGATGATGCTTCTGAAAGCCAAGAAATGCCAAAGATTGCCAGAAAACCAGCAGAAGCTAGGGAAAGGCATGGAACAGATTCTCCCTCACAGCCCTCAGAAGGAAACAGCACTGCTGATACATTAATTTCAGACTTCTAGCCTCTAGAATTTTGAGACGATGAATTTCTGTTGTTCAGTTTGTGGTACTTTTTTAAACAACTCTAGGAAACTCATATATGGGATTTAGGGTTAGCACTTCTTACACATTAATTCCATACTCCTAGTTGTGGCCTAGAATGCTTAGACCACAAAGGCCACAACTCTTCTGTAGCGTTCCTAATCCTTTTGTGCACTGTAACATTCCCTGGTTTACTTCTCTATTCTGGCTAAATGGAAATATCAAGGTGATTTAGGATATTACACATATACTCTTGTCAGAAAAGTATACTCACAGATTCGTATTAGGTTACTATTAGCATTATGATTGTTAAATGGTACATCTTTAGCATGCAAATACAATAAAGTAAAAAAAATAACATTGCAGTCAAATTCAGATCCATTCGATGACAGAAAAAAAAATCAACTAAAACATTCTTAGGTGTAAATATAGATAAATAATATAATTTGTTTTTAAAATTAATTATGAGAACCAAAGTTGATATGAGTTCCTGAGTATGAGAACAGATGCTTTAGAGCTGACTTTAGACAGAAATCATTTGACCTATACTTCACGCTGCCTGTTCAATGCCAGTCTCTATGTTAACCTTAGATTTGATATTTGAAGTGGTTGGAACAGAGTATAATTATGTGAGGGAGGAAGGAACTTGGCTTTACTGCAATTTTTTTTTGAGTGCATATTGGTTTGATTTATTCCCAAAAAGATGTGTTGTAGTATTACTTGCAGGAGGCCAAGTTTTTAAAGATATTTGAATTTTCAGAAAAACTATCCAAGATTTCAAGGAGTTTATGTTATCCCTCTTTCTAACAAAGGGTCATTTCAATGGTAGTTGTTTCTGAGGAGTAGAATTGATGTAAATCAAATTGCATTAAACTCGCCTCACCAAAAACAAATAAGTAAACAAATGTACAAGTGGTTCTTATTTATTTCATCTGCTCTGGGAAACAAGATTCCATCTTTAAGTACTGGCTTGATTCCTCTGTTGAAATGCCAAAACTCTATCCACGCCAAGTCCAAGACAAACATTTGTAGATGATCATCACATTTCCCTCACTAAGTCTGGTTGTGGGATCAGAGTTCTTACCACAGTGATCCACAGAACTTCTATGAGATGCTTAGAAATGGTTTATGACTTGAAACATATTTGACATCCTTGTTTATTGGTATCATTAACTTTATTTCATAGAGATAACTATTTACTCAATCTATAGTAATTGAAGTCAGTGTCTAGAATATTACATATGCAGGTTTATAAAATAATTGTTTTGAATTTGACATGTATCTTTAAGTTCTGTAGACTAGAATATACACATTTACAAACATGTATATTAAAATTATAAATAAGACTATATATGCTATCAATTTTCAGACTGTATGTAGTATATAGATGAAACTATTTTTCCATGGAGGAACCGGAGTCATAGCTTTGACCTAATCTCATTTGAAACTTCTCCTCTTGCCGTTGATCCTTTTCTTTTTTCAGACCAGCCCATGCATTGTTCCAATCATGAAAAGTTACTTCATCCGGTGACTTTCCTCATTAGCTCATATATTAGTGTTGAGGATTTAATTTCACTTTGCTCTGACCCTTGGTCTACAATTTCTCACTTAGCAGTTTTATATACAGAGCATCATTCACAAATTGTATTAGTTATCTATTTGGTGTAGCAACATTTACCCAAACCGAGCATCTTACTATACATTTACTATCTTACACAGTTTCTGAGGGCTGGGAATGTGAGAGTGGCTTAGATGTGGGGGTCTGACTCAAGTTCTCTTAGGAAGGTACAGTCAGTCCGTGGTCTCTCCATAGGATGCTCACAACATGGTAGCTTGCTTCTCCCAGAGTATCTCTGGTTAACCAAGCCCTGCAGGTGATTCTGATGCATGTTAAGATTTAGAACCACTGATCTAAGGGGCTGTTTTAAAGACACATGCCCATTAAAAATTCTGACATAATTTTCTAGTGGGGAAAACCACTCTTCCCTTGGTATCACATTATTTCTGGAAATGTTTAGTTGTATAAGGGCAGGAACAAAGGAAGCTCTCCCTTACCTGCAACTTTGTTTTACCTATTGGATATTACACAAAACCATGAGAATGTGGGATTTCAGGAGGTGTACACCTACTCTCATAAATATCTTGCACAATTTGTTCCAAAATGCCTCTAGCAAACGTGGGAAGAGTTTTCTTTTTTTTTTTCAGACTCTCAAACCTACCCAAGATGATTACAAAAATACTCCTCTGGGGCTTCCCTGGTGGCGCAGTGGTTGAGAATCTGCCTGCCAATGCAGGGGACATAGGTTCGAGCCCTGGTCTGGGAAGATCCCACATGCCGCAGAGCAACTGGACCCGTGAGCCACAATTACTGAGCCTGCGCGTCTGGAGCCTGTGCTCCACAAAGAGAGGCCGCGATAGAGAGAGGCCCGCGCACCGCGATGAAGAGTGGCCCCCGCTTGCCACAATTAGAGAAAGCCCTCGCACAGAAACGAAGACCCAACACAGCCAAAAATAAATTAATTAATTAATTAAAAAAAATACTCCTCTGTCCCCATTTTCACAAATGCAAAACCTCCTAAGTCTCACTTACTTCCATTGTTTCATTATATACAACTCCCCTCTGCAGAGTAGTTTGGAACTTAGAAGCTTTTAAAACTTTCTGCTTAATGCCTTCCTTAACTTTGCCCTGTAACAGTTCAAACCCAACTGTATGTAGGCTGCACCATAATTAAAGTACTTGAACAAACAGCATATGAACAAATAGCATATACCCAGCTATTAACCCAGCTACTATATACCCAGCTATTAACCCAGCTATTATATACCCAGCTATTAACAAAGAAGAGGATGTTTTAGGATATAATTTTGTTCTCCTATAAGTGGAAGCAAATTTCAAATAAGAAATTTCTGTTTTGAACTTTCCTATCTCCATGATTAAGTTTTGAGGCTCTGCTACTTTAGAAACAAAAAGCTTTTAAATTAAAACCACTTTCAGTGCAATGTTTCTCTTCATGATAAATGGGCATGTTTCACATTGGGAGGTTAAAAGGTGAGAAAAGTCTAAACTGAAACCATCTTCACTGCACAGTGTTTCACTTAATGATAAATGACACTGTTTCAACTGGGGGAGGATGAAAGGTTTTACATTTGCTTTGAAGCAGAGAAATAGCCAAGTGCTCACTACTACTGATTATAGATCTGTCTAACAAAGTGGGGGTAAATGGCTGAGTACAAGCCACTATTACACTGAGAAAATATTATTTTTTTCTCTTCTGAAAAACATATTTTGTGCTGCTTAGGAAATCACTTATGTTGTTGTCCACAGAAGAAAAAAAAATTTAATATATGAAAATTAAAAGTTTTAATCTTTTTATTTTTTCATATAAAATTTTAGAAAAAAAAGGGCAAGAATCAATCAAAACCATCAGTTTCCTAGTCTCCAAAACGTTATGATTTTGAGCCTTTGTAACCTGAATCACACCTTGAAGAACTTTACCCTACTATGGTCAAACATACCAAACTCATAAGAAGGGAAATTATTACATAATTTTTTGATCTGATTCTTGGGTCCACAAGAAGAGCTTAAACATATAAAATGGTGTGCTTTCAGCTGAAGAAAATAACAAGCAAGAAAGAAGACACAAACTATTGTCTGAATATATTCAAGTGTCATAGTGTCTACCCACACAGATAGATTTTCATTCAAAGGTTGCTCATATGAGGATTTCCCATTTCTTGAAAAAAACAATCTACCCACACTTAGTCCATCTTCCCATGCATCTGACTGAAATTATTAGAGAATGAATACAGCACATAGAGTTAGAATTGTTCATAAATTCTTGCTACCATTTAAAATGACAGTATGAGTTATTTAGAGATTCCAAACAAACTAAAAATAAGAGAAATCTGACTGTTTACCATACCTAGACTCCTTTTTCATGAATAAATACAACAGTTCTTTATTTCTCCTTGGTTTACCAGTAAATTTATTCCTCTTAGCTCTAGTTCTTTCCCTAAGGTTTTTTTTTTTTTTTCCTTCCCAATCTTATCTCCCAAATCTCTCTCTCCTGGTTCATTGGCCTGACTAGTACATCTTGGACATCTTGACATCCTGCCATAATCCACTCCCAAGCTTAGAAATTTAAAACTCAACCTTTTTTTTCTTGCCTGCTGCATCTTTGCAGACTAAAAATCACAGGAAGAATAACAAGGAAACATCTTGCTGTGTGACCCATGCCCATCAATTTCCGATCATGATGTAATTCCCACAGTACTGTCACAGAGGCAAGCCCTCATTCTAATGGAAACCCCGCTTGGCTTCCAAATTAGATTGATGCTTCAGTACCCACTCTGCCATATTCCACTCTGCAGTATTGATTGCTGTATGAATCAGTCCTGGGCTTACTGGGCCTTTTGAATGCAGTGTCATAGGCTGTCTATGGAGCCTGGTGAGTTTTCCCAAATTTAATCGTAATCTTCCCAGTCCAAGTAAGTTCCATTGCTATATTCATATGATCTCTTCACTCTTCTAGAACAAACTATTTTTCAATTTATTTTTTGTTGTTATGGGGGTAAATACTGGGTTTAATATAATTGCATTAAATGGGTCACAAGTATTTCAGTAAGTCTCTGGTTAACTTTTCTTTTCCTTTCCTTTCCTTTCCTTTCCTTTCCTTTCCTTTCCTTTCCTTTCCTTTCCTTTCCTTTCCTTTCCTTTCCTTTCCTTTCCTTTCCTTTCCTTTCTTTTCTTTTCCTTTCCTCTTCAATGTTGTTTTCTTCCCACCTCTCCCCTCCCTTCCCCTCCTAATTTTCTTTCCTTTCCCTTTCCCTTCCCTTCCCTTTTGTTCCTTTCTTCTTCTCTTCTTTCTCTTCTCTTCTTTTCTTTTCAGCAAGGCTAGTCAGGGTGGGTGGTGGCAGAATAGTGAAAGATACCTCAGTTCTTATTAGGTTTTAAAATAATTTTACTGTATAAAAAGCCATAAGAGAAAAGAAGATGTAGTGTAGTGTGGTCTTTGATTCTTCCTAACATTCATTTATCAGCTTATGTGACCAAGATTTCTCATCTAAGTTGGGGAAAAAATAACATTCAACTGGAATACTTTATAATATTGCAGTCCCTGCTAAAGATCAAGGTTCTGCCAAAAGAAATACCTATATTTATATATTATGTATATGCACACATGTATATATATATTATATATATACTATATATATATATTCATATATATGAGATTAGATGTAGATATTTTCCCTTTCATTCTGTGATGCATGCTGGTAAGATCCCTCTGTAGGAGTGTAGGCTTCATCTCCCCAGCAGCTGGAAGTGCTGAGTGAACATGACTTTGGGAATCATTTGGCCGAGGACAGTTGCCCTCCTCAAGGTAACAGCCTCTCCCTAAGGATAGGCTATAACTAATGACTGGTCAATGTGGGAGCAAAAATTCTTGCCTTTTCATGCCAAAAATGGGAAATTCTGAAGGACAATTTTGGCTTTAATTGTCTATTTGGTTTGGTCCATCTTTTCCCTTTGAGCAAACCCAATTCTTTCCTTTCTCTTCCCAGGTGGTTATCCCAGGAGCACCCCCAATCAACTTCCTGCATGCTAACCTTTATCTCAGAGTCTGCTCCCCAAGGAACAATGCTGTAACACACTTCAATTTTTATAGTTTAAAATATTTAAATAGTCTTATTACAAAACTTTGCAAAGTGGGATCTTTATTTTGATATTCAGGAAGAGCTCAGCTAGGATAATAGAAGCATTACAACTCCATTTATGCAAAAATCAACTAGGATACATAGGTATTAAAGAGTGAAAAAGAAAAAAAAGAAAAAAACATGAGAGTCTCCTCCAAATATAATGTATAATTCAATATCAATCATGTCACTGTAATCCAGCTTGGGAAATAGTGAATTACCAGACAGGGTAGTTGTTCAAAAAAGAACAGATGTCCACATAGGACCTGAGACTCCTTTTGTGTCATGCATCTTTATTCAATTCAGCTACTCTGGGAATAAAAAAAAATCTCTGGGCCTAAATTTTTATGCAATGCTTTTGTTCCAAGGAGATTTAATAGCTCATTCATTCATATAATAATAATTCTAATAAAAATGAAAGAGTAATATTTATTGAAAAGTTACCAAGTATCAATTAGATTATCTTAATTATTGCATTATAAGAGACATTGTCTAAGTTATTCTGAGTGAGGATACTTATCTTTGTATCATACATTGGTAAGCTGAGACACAGAGACACCAAGCAATTGTCTAAGAGTCACCCAGCTAAGAAAAGACAGCTAGATCCCAGAGCCAACTTGATTTGATTCCAGAGCCTTAACAGGTAACTCTACCATGTTCTGCTTCTCAACATGGTAAAGCACTGCCTGTCTAAAAATGCTGAAGGAAAACCCTTCACCAACAAAAAGGGGATTAACTCTGCCTCCTACCATAAACCTGCTGGTTTATTTTCCAATAATTAAAAAAGCTGGGAAAGAAAAGAAGCACATTTCCCATTGGGAACATGTGGTCGCTTTGTTATATCAATTCCCACCTCTGTGCACTGTTTTATTTCTTCTTCTTCCCCTTCATTCCAAACCTTCTATTCCCTCTGATTCTGTCTTAAGGACCAGTTGGTCCAAAAAGTTATTCCAGATTCTTCCACTCTGTAAAGATTGATAGACAATTTCTTTAAACTTACTTCATCTGCCCAATCTCAAACTGAGATTCATTCTGAACATGTTACATTCTAGATGAGTTTACAAAAATTATCTTCTTTAATCATCACAAAATAATTTGAAGGATGAGTAGTATTACTATTATTTCTATGTACAAATTAGGGAATGGAGACACTGAGCGAATACATGAAACCTTCAGTCATATACAAGTAACTGGTCAAGCTGGTTTTGAACACAGGGTCTGAATCCAACACTTTTGCTTTAGCTGCAGTTTCCTATTGTTTGTCCCCTGATAACCTACCTTCTTTTAATTCTATTTGTGCATTTTTAAATTTCAGATATAGCCTAAGTGATAAGTTACACTAAGATTCATACATGCAGATTTTTGTCTCTCAAATATTAGGTTAAGTTCCCTCAATGTGGTCAAGGCCTAGGTCTACTTCTCCTGATCACTCACCAGTCCTCACAAGCCTTACTAGTGGAACAACTGATGTTAGGTTAGGTCAGCTAAAACTACTTCTTGAATACTTTTGAGAATTACCCTGTGTATGGAAATGTGACTCTTAGCATGTTTATAAGTCAAAGGTGTATACACTTGCTGCTTTTTAATTAAAAAATATTTTCTTTTCTTCCTTATTAGATCATATCATTCTGCTTATCACTGTATACAGGGAGAAATGAGCAGTAGCACAACATGTCACATGTCTATTTTTCCCCAAACTCTGTGGCATCCTCACAAGAAGGTAGGTATCTTCCTGACAACACTTTATGCAAACCTGTTGTCCTCAGTTGATGAGTTCAAACTTCTTCATAAATGAGTCATGACATTCAATTAATTAAAGTGAGACCACTGAAGGGGAGAGAGGTTATGACATAACTTAAAAAACAAAACTTTTTTGGTGAAATTTAAACTTCCCAGTGAGTCAGATGGGAAATATATTTTGAAAAAAGTCAAATGACTTCATTCAATTTTTTTTCTGTGATTAACCTTATATATGACCAAAGGGGCATAAGAGATTAAAAAATATATCTCTGTCTTTGTTTTCTGGTGTCTCTGCAATTTAGCTATAGGTATTGTGCTTGAGTTCTGAAAGATTTTCCTCACATGTCACAGAAAATTGAGATTCTATTTTTGATTATCAATATTCAACTGGCTATTTGCAACACAAACCCAAACAGCACATTATGAAATGCACCGTTACCCTAAAGCACCATTGATACTAATAGCTCAGCAAATAAATTGTATTTAATTATTTACTATAATGACTTTTAGTAGAAAATCAAGATGTCTGTTTTTTATTAGGTTTATTTGGCTCTTTGCTGCTTTGTTAAGGGCTTAGACTTTTTTTACAAAACAAATCAACATAACTGGTGGTTATGAGAAAAACCCAGTCTTTTGTTTTTGGAAAGATCTATAGCCATGAAATCTAATCAGAGTATGTGCAGTTTTGGAGTTAATCACATAGAAATTTGCTGACTACCTCCTTACAAGCATATCTCCCTGCCTTCCTATGTTTTATTTTTTGTTTGTTTGTTTGTTTCTATTCAAATAAAGACATCCTTTAATATGTGAAATCTCCCAAACTCCTTTTTCCCTTAAGGGTAAACAATAGAGCTGTTAGTTCAATAAAATTAGTACAGGAATTATGAGGCCTCCACTGTGTACACACAATCCTATGTGTCAGTTTCATTTCAAAAAATAAAGCCCATATGACAAAGCTATTTCTTTCTTTAAAAATTTCCAAATGTGTAAAATTCTTTTTTACACTTTTTCTCCAGTGTGTATATCTGTGTTCTCAAGTGCTCAAGTCTTTGTCTTTAAAGGGTGACAAATTCTTTTTGTTTCTGAGTGATGCCACATTTGATGCTATGGAAAGAAGATTCCTTGTCAGGTCTGAGTAAAAATGTCAAGTGAAAACGAATTTGTTTTAACTGACTTGGGAAGGTGGGAAGTCATAGTTAAACTTCTAGGCCTCTAAGGTAGTGTTTCTCAAACTTGAAAGTACATAAGAATCAACAGGAAGACTTGTTAAAGACAGATAGCTGGGCCCTCCCCATAGGGTTTCCAAAGGTTGGGATGTGGTCTGAGAATCTGCATTCCTCACAAGTTCATTCGTGATACAAATGTGACTATAACCGGGACCTCACTTTGAGAACCACTTAGGAGCACCTTACTTGCAGTCATATTTTTTTGTCTTGTCTCATGCAGTATAATTTTCTAAAACAATGATTTCCAACATATATCACTTGGAAGATTTCACATAAAGCTAATTTCTCAGGCTGCTCTAAAAAAATACAACTGGAAACTCTGGCAGCATGGAGTCCACACTCATACATCACAAGAATCTTCCAGAACTGAGGAGTAGCAATGCCTTTTCGGTGGTGAGATGTGTCCTCTCCAACTATTTTGGTCTACTTGTCTTTATTTTTTACTGTTCTAAGTCCCACAAATTTTGATATACAGATTTCATTGTCACTTATTTCTAAATACTTTTAAATTTCCTTCTTTATTTCTAACTTTAAATTGAATTTACTTTTTAACTTATGGGTTAAAAGTGTGATCTTTCCAAGTATAAAATATGTATTATATATATATATATATATAAAATTATCTTTTAATTATTGGCTGTAGCTATTTGCATTGTATTAAGAAAATATGCTTTATATAATATCATTTAACACAAGATATATTATGATACACTTAACTTGAAAATTTTGATATTTTTTTATCTGGAATTTATGTGGTCAATTTTTATAAATATTTTATATGTGAGCATCAAAAGAATGATTGTTATATATTTGCTGCTTTTGGGGTTCAGTACACATAGATTACAATTACTTTTTATTTTATAATACTTCTATGGATAATATTTTTTCTCTGTTTGTGTGAGTCTCCCACTATGATTATGGATATGTCAACTTATCCTTAAAAACTTTTTAATTTTGCTCCATTCAATTGTCTCCAAACCAGGAACAGTTTTCTGATTTCTACCACCATAAATTTATTTTACCTGTTTTTGAACTTCTAAAAAATGTAAGCATATAGTATGTACATTTTTGTGTGTCTGGTTTCCTTCCTGAAAATGTTTCTGAGAGTCATCCATGTGATTGCATGCATCAGTAGTTCATTATTTTATAATTGCTGTGTAGTATTCCATTGTATAAATATATCACAATTGTTTATCATCCTTCTGTGAACAGATATTCAGAGAGCTTCTAGTGTTAGGGTATTACGAATCCTATTTTTACTTCTATTCGTTCCTGCTTAACTTCTTTTATCTGCCTAGCATGTATTCCAAGGAGCCCTTAAGTTCCACTTTGCCAATGTATTACTAATTTATTGACAATGATTTTCAAAGAGGTTTTTCCTCACAACCTGTCAGTTAGTCATTCAGTAAAACCTTATTGTGAATGTATCACATATATGACACTAGAAATCTAAAATCAATTCAGTACTTAAGATCCCAAATATATAGAATTTATAATATGTGAGTTTAGTACTATAAATCAAAATTAAAATTTATAATAAATGCATGAAAGCCACAAAATAGGAGATAAATACCAAGTGGTGTTCAGTAGATAATGAGATTCATCTTAGTGTGGTGAATGAGAAAGGGGCCTCATTGGAAATTATAGTCTAGGAATTTGGTGTTGATAATGAATGTCATTTGGGTAATCAGACATTGGAGGGCAAAGCAACATTTAATTCAGAAGAATTAACATAAATAAAGGCTTACATGCAGGGATATTTTTATATTATATGTTATTCTATGTTAAAAATCTTACACATTTTATAGATTAATAACATGTTAAATCACTATGTAAAACACAAGGACTATAGAAAGTTTAGTATTATTTTGAAAAATCAGTGCATGAAATTGGGGAATTATTCCTTCAGTTTGCCTGAAATGGAAAGTGTATGAAGAACATTTCTGGGAAATAACCTGCACTATAGACTGAGATTATCTCCAGACATAGAAAAAATAAAATTTCTCATTTGCCATTCTGACTCGTGATTCTGAAAACAAGTATTTAAGTGCTTAAGTTATTTTCCCTTAATAACAGAAACAGTGACTCACTGTGCCCTGGTATCTCTGGTGGACCAAGAACTCACGGCAGGTATGTAGGAAAATATTGATTGGTGTAAATCATACAATGGTAATTTTAGTCCAAAGGGATTAATCTTAAACTGAGCAAACCTGGCAAGGCAAGCTGATACATGCCAAAATTAATGGGGATTGCTTGACAAGAATCTAACAACAGGAAAGAAGACCTGTTTACTTGTCATACAAAAAGTTAAGTTGTGGGTCTGGTCATGGCAGTCAACTTTTTTAGTCAGATAGTAACATGCTGAAGGGCAACCAGGTGACAAGTGTGATCATGGTAGCTAATTTATAGACATCATAATACCTTTTTCTTTTTCTGAAGAAATGGTTGAATTGTAATTATTGCTGCCTTGTTTTGCAATTAGTTAATCTATTCAAGCTAGCCACACTTCAACATCCAGTAATCAAAGCAACAACTAAAATGTAAGTGGTTGAAAATCCTGCTGAACTGTCTGTGGTGAAAATCAGAAAATATTATTTTTTAAAGACTTTGTCTTTTAGACCAGTTTTAGGTTTACAAAAAATCTGAGAGGAAGATACAGACCTTTCTCATACACCTCCTGCCTCAACACATGCTTATCTTCTCCTATTATCAACATCACTCATCAGAGTGGTACACGTTTTACTAAGGATGAACCTACATGGACAAATCACTATCATCCAAAGTCCACAGTTTCTATCATGCTTCACTCTTGGTGGTGTACATTCTATTGTTTTGGACAAAAGTATAATGACATATTCATCATTATAATATACAAAGTATTTTCACTGTCCTAAATATCCCTTTGAACAGAAGGAAGACTATGTCCAGAGTGAAGAATGAAATCCTGCCCAGAGGTACTAAGGATAGTGTGCTTGGATTGGATGCGAGAGGAGAAGGGCTCTGAAAGTGAGGGAACAGGTAGGTTGGATCAGACAGTGCCATGCCATGCTCATTATTTCCACAGTGGCTAGACAAAAGGCAATGTGTAAAAATTTTGACATCTGGGGAAAAAGTCATTTAAAAAACCTCAAACCCCTGGAAATCACTGATATTCTTATTATCTCTATAGTTTTGTCTTTTCTGGAATATTATAAAGTTGGAATCACACAGTATGTAGCCATTTCCAGATTGGCTTCTTTCACTTAGTAATATATGCATTTAAGTTTCCTCCATGTTTTTTCATGGGTTGATAGCTCATGGCTTTTAAAGCTGAATAATATTCCATTGTCAAGATATATCACACATTCATCTACTGAAGGATATCTTGGTTGCTTCCAAGTTTGGGTGATTATGAATAGAGCTACTATAGACATCTGTGTGCAGGCTTGTGTGCATAAGTTTCAACTTCTTTGGGTAAAACCGAAGAGAGAGGTAGCTGGATCATATGGTAAGAGTATGTTTAGTTTTGTATGAAACCTCCAAATTGTCATCCAAAGTGGCTGTACCATTTTGTATTCCCATAAGCAACATATGAGAGTTCCTGTTACTCCACACCTTCACCAGCATTTGGTGGTGTCAGCGTTCCATATTTTGACCATTCTAATGGGTAATGGAGTGCCATCTCATTGTTGCTTTAATTGGCATTTCCATAATGACATATGACGTGGAGCATTTTTTCATATGCTTATTTGCCACCTGTATATCTTTGGTGAGGTATCTGTTAAGGTTTGGCCCATTTTAAAATTGGTTGTTTTTCTTATTGTTGAGTTTTAAGAGTTTTTGTGTATTTTGGATAACAGTCCTTTATCAGATGTGTCTTTGAAAATATTTTCTTCTGGTGTGTGACTTATTTTCTAATTCTCTTGATATTATCTTTAGCAAAGCAGAAATTTTAAATTTTAATTAAGTCCAATTTATCAATGATTTCTTCATGAATCATGTCTTTGGTGTTTTATGTGAAAAGGCATCATCATACTGAAGGTTACCTACATTTTCTCCTGTGTTATCTTCTAGGAATTTTATGGTTTTGCATTTTACAGTCAGGTCTATGATGCATTTAATTCAATTTTGGGGAAGGGAGTAAGTCCTGTATCTAGGTTAATTTTTTTTTGCTTGTAGATGTACAGTTGCTCCAGCACCATTTATTGAAAAGTCTATCTTTGCTCCATTACATTCCCTTTGCTCCTTTGTCAGAGATCAGTTGACTATATATATTCAACTCTCTTCTGTCCCGTTGATCTATACTTTCACCAATACCACACTGTCTGGACTACTGTAACTTTATAGTAAGTCTTGAATTTAGGTAGTCTCAGTCCTCCAGCTTTGTTCTTCTCCTTCAATATTTAGTTGGCTCTTCTGGATCTTTTGGCTCTCTGTATCAGGTTTAAATTTAGTTATTGAAATTCATAAGATAACTTGCTGGGATTTTGATTGGGGTTGCATTGAATATATAGATCAAGTTGGAAAGAACTAACATCTTGACAACACTGAGTCTTCCTATTCATGAACATGAAATATTTCTCTGTTTATTTTGTTCTTTTTTGATTAATTCATTACCATTTTGTAGTTTTCCTCATATAAATCTTGTACATATTTTGCTAGATGTATACCTAAGTATTTAATTTTTTGGGTAGTGGTATAAATGTATTATGCTTTTAATTTCAAATTCTATTTGTTCATTATTGGTATATAGGAAAATAATTGATTTTTATATATTAACCTTGTATCTTTGCTACAATCAGGACCCAATCCAATGTTATATTTTATATTTTACCTAATTTTAACTTGATTGCATCTACAAAAGACTCTATATTCAAATAATGTCATACTCTGAGGTACTGGGGATTAGGACTTCGGCATATCATTTTGGGGGGATATAACTCAACCCATAATGGAGTTATACCTCAGTTAACACAGTATAATACCTGCTGTGTTCTATTGGTTCAAACAATCTCAAAGCCTGCCAGTTTCAAGGAGATAGAACATAGACTCTTTTTGAGGATGGATTAGCTAGTCATATTACAAAAATGTTTAAGGGATAAGTATTGTTGTGACCCTTTTTGCAAAATACAGCCTGACATACTCCACCCTCCATCAACAGTGATTTTTTTTTTTTCTCTATGCCAAACTCACTTGCCCACTGCAAACAGCTAATTACAACATCGTCTGAATCAGCTCCTGGTAGAGACAAATAAGGCTGTTCAGGTAGAGTTCCTTAGGTATACAACTTCTCAAGTATGGTTATTTTTTATTTGAAGACTTGTAAGCTAAACAGTTATCTGCCACTCACACACTGGCATATAATGTTGAAACAGAGATAGGTAACCAAAATAGACATGTTGGTTCAAAAAGTAAGGAATGCAATGTAAATACCAGTTACTAGTCCATAGCCATACAGAAATCCACCAAGATGCATAATTCCAGTTCCTGTAAAACCCGCTCTTTGATTGTGATATTCTGTGGTTCCCAGCTTAGGTTTTTGACAACATCATTTAAGGCATCCATCCTTTTCTAGAAAAAACATAATGGTCTGTGTTTCTAGCTGAGTATATTTTTCAGCCAACTTCCTTCCTCTAGATTTATAGGAACTAAAACTGGTAGGAAAAACAAATAAACAAACAAACAAACAAAAACAGAAAAACCTAAAAATTAAATTTTCAAAACAAAAATGACAGCTATTTTAGGTATTGTGGAGTCTGGAAAGCTAAGGGTTTTCCTTTCATACCCCTTTGCCACTAGGGGTTATCTTATGACAAAATTATCATCAATGAGATGTAAACAGAAGTCTGCTATGGTTCTTCCTTTCTCTAAATCTCAATCTTTATCTTCAGAATACTGCTATGAGGGCTGAGATTCAGCAGTCATCTTGTGTCCATGATGGGAAAATTAAGAGAATTTAAATATCTTGGTCCTACTATCTTTACACTGTTGGATAAGATTGAAAAGAGCTGAAGCTTTCTGTTTCCTGGGTTCTTTGAGAAACCATGTGCACACATGTGAGAAACATCCCAGTGGGGAACAGAACAGCTACAGTACCTCCAGATTTACTGTTACAGAGAGAGAAAAAAAAAGAAGCTGTTAATTGAGAGTTATCTTATGTGCAGTTTAAGGCAATCTTAACCAATACAAGTAAGGGAAGCTCTAATTAACCTATTCCTGAAAAAGTGTTTGTTGACAGTTTATATTTCAAGGACTGTGGTAGGTACTAATTATTCATCTGTGAGCTACACAAACACAGTTGATGATCTCCAAGAACTCATAGTCATAGAGATCCTTAGGTGAAACGGATGTCTCTAAAAAGAATGCAGGGTCCAATCATCTTTTTCTCCACCATTTTTAACACTTGACTTTGAACTTCGTGGATAAAAGATGATATCAGTTTCTGTACAAAATAGGATGAAGATGCACATTCCAGGTTGTAAGAACAAGTAAGTGTGAAGAGTTAACACAAGACTGACATGTGATTTAGGAAAATATTCTTCTCCACAGGGACTTATCCCTCCATTTCATTATCTACAAATATGTACATGACTACCCATGTCCTAAGAGAGGCAGGCAAACAAGGATTTTTATCTGAGTATCATGCATCCACAGCAAAATCGTAATGCTTTAATATTATTCTTAATATTAACCTATTCAGAGTGAACGGCTATTGTGTAGGACACTAGTAGTGACTGCCACAGAAGGCTGGTCCAGATGACAGGTGGTAAAGGTCTACAGTAATCAAGAGCTCATTATTTCAGGCAAGGTTAGCTATAATAAAGTTCACTTTTTTGTTTTTTAATTGCAGACATCATTACTTCCAGGCAGCTAGCCTGGGAAGTTGCATGCTAAGTAAAATAGCCACATTTTTGAACAGGACAGAACAATAACAACTACAATGTCTTTGAGTTATATTTATGTCTTTGAAGGTTTTCAGTGGCCCCATCATATTATCTGATCAGGAAAAGAGTTGTGGATTTAAAAGCACCGAACACATTAGAAAAAATGTCAAACTTCTAAGACATTGCCTCATCATTTTATTATTACAAATATCACTTTCCCCAATTTTTTATGCCTAGGGCCCTCAACTCTAGTTTCTGTAAGTGCCTTAAGCCATTTCTTCTCTAGTAGTTTTAAGAGTTCCTATTTTTCACATCCACATATAATCACATTTCCTTCTGATATTTCTCAAGGACCTGAGTTTTTCTTAAATACCACACTTCAAACAGTGTTGTGTCAGAGAATAAGTATAACATGCTGTTCATTTATATAATCATAAAATCTTTAGAATAATAGCGATGGAGAAGATCTTAGTAATAACTCGGTCAAACTTATTCATTTTAAAGATAAGTGACCAAAGGTAAAACAAAAAAAATATTGTAATCTATATTATAACCAGGTCACTTTCCTTTGTACCCCATTTCTGGGATTGCTCTACATGGGAAAACTCCATCTGGTGGTAAAAACAGTTCCTAGAGAGAATGACAGTGGCCCATGGAGAAGCAAACCAGAGAAAGTGATCAGAGACATCCACTCGAGTCATTTAACATCTAAACTATATTTTATACACGAACCCATTTTCTAACTGTTGACATTCAGATGAATGTTTTTTAAAATGCTCTCATTATTTCATATTCAGTAAAAGTTACCATGGAATTCCAAAGTCCTTGATTTACTATCAACTGAGTCATGCTGTTTTCTCCTCTCACTGGCTATGGGAAAAAAAATTAACTGAGTGTGAAACTTTTACTGTTGCATGAAGGTGTCAAAAGAATAAAGAAAATACATCACCCTAGTTTTGGTACTTTATAAAAGTAACAAGAAGTTTCTGTTCTTGCAGAAGGCAAAGTGAATAAAATTTGTAAGAAGCAAAGCTCTCACATATGATAAATTGTAGGAATGGATTTTATCCTGAAGCCCTAGAGACTACTGAAGAATACTGTGTAGAGTCCAACATGGTCAGATGTGTGTTATAGAAACCTCTCCACTAGCTGTAGATATTGATTAATTTTTCATGGTGATGGGAGAATACAAGTTTAAAGGATTAAACTCTAATGGAGTATAAATAAAAGAAAATTTCAAAAATATTAGATGGGGGAAAAAAGTAACAAAAAGCAATAAAGGAGAAAAAATTGACAAGCAAAAATAGCAAATAGAAAAAGAAAAGTAATAGCAGTGAGAGTAAATACAAAATTGATCAAACTAAAATGTATAGATTCAATTTCCCAATTGGGAGAAAATATTGTAAATAATAAAATACCAACTCATCTCACAGTTTTAGACCTACCACTTTTTTCTACCACTTTTCCTACTACAGTTCAGTAAATGGCATCATCATTCACCAGTTTCTTAGCAAAAATTTATGAATTACATTTGATTACTCTTATTTTCTTTTATCTCACATCCAACCATTCAGCAGGATCTGTGTGATCCATCTCCAATTATATCCCCAAACCATCCCTTTCACTGTTTCACTGCAGCAAACCAGGTCCAAGCAATCGCCATATCCAGCCTGGGCCATAGCAATGCACTTCTAGCTGGACTTCTTCCTCTCTTTCCCTTCTTCAGTGCATTCCCTTCCTCTGAGAATGATATTAAAAAATAAATCTGATACTATCATACCCTGGCTTAAAATCATATTAGAGGTAACTATTTAATTTAAAAATAATCCAAACTCCATTTGATGACTTCTGTTTCCAGCTATGAGTTAGTAACAAGGACAGATTTACCTTGCCACCGTAGACAACTAAAACAGTAGATAAATGAAACAATGTTTTTCAGACATTAGGAAAACAATAGCAGAACAGTCATTTATAAAAGCACGGAAAAAAATCTGAGCCTTACAAATGCCCCAGCTTAATGCCTAGAGGGAATTGCTGGGCCAAAGCACAGGAGGGAGAATCAAACTGGACTCTGTAGTCTCCTTCAGTTGAAGAAACAGAGCTCAGAGTTCAGGAGGCCCAAAGCATCCAGAAATCTAAAGACAGAGTACTGAGGAGGAAAGAGCTGCCCAGAGAGCTCCAGAGCTCTAGAAGAAAAGCCCTACCTTTGACTGAGTTCTTATCAGCACACATGTGCAAAGAAATTACAGAGCTGGGGAAAGAACCACAAGAAACAATCGGATGGAATAAATCCTGGAGCTCCCATGAGGCTGATTCATGTTTATGGTCAGAATGAAAAGCCTCAAAATTCCCATCAAAAAGAGCATTCAGAAAGCTATTGCTTCAGTAGTGGGGCCAAATTAGCCCTAGACTAGAGGTTGCTCTGGCCCCAACTAACCAAATTTAAAAGCAGGGTTTAGCAAGATCAAACTGATCCCAAGTAATTTTATAACATCTTAGAATAAAACTCAAAAATATTTAAATAAATGCAAAAAAATCCAGCACCCAACAATGTAAAATTCCAAGTTCTGGCATCGTTATGCACTGAATTGTGTCTCCCAAAAAGATACATTGAAGTCCTAACCCCAAAACCTATGAATGTGACCTTACTTAGAAATAGTCTGTGTAGATAATAATCAAGTTAAAATGTGATCATTAAGGTGGGCCCAAATGCAATGACTGACATCGTTATAAGGTGAGGGAAATTTGGCATATGGAGTCATATGGAAGGAAGATGGCCATGTGAAGACAGAGGCAGAGATTGGAGTTATTTTACCACAAAGCAAAATACCTGGGACCACTAGCTGCTGGAAGAAACAAGGAAGGGTATCCCCTTAGAGCTTCAGAGGAAGCATGACCCTGATAACCCCTTGACTTTAAACTTCTAGTCTCCAGAACTATACAGAATATATTTCTATTGTTTTAAGCAACCCAGTTTGTGGAACTTTCTTTTGGCTACTCCAGAAAACTAATGCAGGTAACATAAAAAATTACCAAGCATACAAAGAAGTAGAAAAATGTGACACATAATAAAGAGTAAAGTTAATCAATAGAATTTAAGATCCAAAATGACTTAGATGATAAAATAGGTAACTAAAAATAATAAAACATCTAACATGAATATACTTCATATAGTTCAAGAAATTACAGTAAAGCATGTGCATGATGAGAAATATGGAAAACATAAAAAAGGATTACATCAGACTTCTAGAGATGTAAATTCCAATGTTTGAGATGAAAAATACACCCTAGGGGATTAATGATAGATTATACACTGTGGAAAAAAAAGATTAATGAACTTGAATACATAGCAATAGAAACTTTCCAAAATGAAATAGAGAAGAAAGACTAAAGAAACAAAAAATCAATGTAACATCAGTTATTTCAAAATCAGGTGCATACATAATTAATTAGAATTCCACAAAAGAGAGAAAAAGTAGGAAAGAAAAAGTATTTGAAAAAATAATGGCCAAGAATCTTCCAAATTTGATGTAAACTATAAACCTACAGATCCAAGAAACTCAATGAACTCAAAGCAGAAGACATGAAGAAATGATACCAAGGTATATTTCAAAGATAATGCTTAAAATTAGTGATAAAGATATTATTAAAGCACAGAGAAGGAAGAAACACACACACACTTCCATACTGAAGAACAAGGATAAGAATGATTTTAGATGTCTTGCTGAAAGCAATACAAGCCGTAAAGCTTTAAACTCTAGACAGAAACCATCAACAACATCAACCTAGAATTCTGTATCCAGTGAAAATATTTTTCACTCTCCATTTTATGACCTATGAGATTGTAAATTTCAGCCATCATTTCTCTCCACTCTGCATTCATTTTTTACACTCTCATGAAGATGGCCCACTTCAGTTTACACAACATTTCTAATTCATTCTCAACTGAGAAACATTACATTTATCCTTTTGCCTAGAATGTTTTTTCCCCAGGCTTTAGCAACCTGGGTTCTATCACTATTCAGGTCACAACTCAGGCCTTCTTTGATTATTCTAGCTATAGAAACTGGTGTGTTTAACACAAATCAAGATTGATTGAACAGCAAGTTACCTAGTTTTATTTAAGGAATGTATGAACATTTTTTTCTTAATAGGCAAAGAAGCGTCTAAAAATGTAATCACTCTCAAAAAAATCCAAGAATTGTACATTACGCAGGGCAAGCAGTAACAATAAAATAAAACTTACACTGGTGATAGGTAACAGTGATAAGATTTGATAGTTTTGAAAGAATAAGGAAAGTTAAGAATGACGCCAGGTTTTGGGACTTGGATGACTAGAAGAATGAAATTGTTATGGAAATAGGAAAAACTATGGGAGGAGTGCTTAGGAGGAGGAAATCAAGGGTGTATTTTGACATATAAAGTTTAAGATATTTATTAGATATCCAGGTGACAATGCTAAATAGGTAGTCAGAGGTACAAATCTGATGTTAAGGACAGTGTTACAACTAAAGATAAATTTTGTAAGTTGTCAGCATATAAATAGCATTTAAAGTCATATGATTAAATTGTATGACCTGGAGAGTGTGTATAGATGTATGTATTAAGACTAAACTCTGTGTATACCCACTTTAATAGTTAAACAGATAAGGAGAAACCATCAAAAGGGACTGAAAAAGAGAGACAAATGACCCCCTAAAAGAATAAGAAATACTAATGTATTAATCTTTAAGTGAAGATAACTTTTTCAAGGAGGAAGTGGCAAAAAGGTATCAGATAATACTAAGAATTTGAATAAGACAAGAACAGATAATTGATTATTGATTGTGTCATACTGGTAATGTTTACAGGGGAAGTTTTAAGAAGTGGTAAAAATGTATGAGGCCCACATGGTTTTATTGCTCATTTTCATATTTTCAAGAAAATGAGAATTTCTAGGTTCTTTAAGTTTTCTCAGAGCATAGGAAACCATGAAAAACTTCAAATTCTCTGACCTTTGGCCTAATTAAAAACATAATAGTTGAACAAAGGTAACACCACATCACGTAGAAATGTAGATGAAAATATTGTTATTAAATATTAGGAAGCTGATTATATGAGCATACACTCCAACCAAGTACGGATTCTTTTATAAATATGAAGTAGGCTCAAATTTGGAAAATCTAATTATTCAACTTATTAATACATTAAAAAATAAAACCAATATGAATCTCCATGGGGGAAAATTATATTTTACACATAAGAAAATTGATATATACAGTGCTTAAGAAATATGTTCAAAATAGAAGAGAATGTTCATGGCATAGCTGATGTTTAATTGCAGGCCTTTCTGACTCCAAAAAACTTTTTGTATTAGATAAACCAATTTAATTGTTGCCCAGGTGTCACATAATCTTGAGTGAATCACAAGTTGTCCTAATAAAATAAATGATTGAATCATTTAGAACGTAACAGAAAACCTGAATAAGAGCTTCTCTCTCTTATCAGGAAGATAAAACCTTTCCCGGAAAACCCCCAGCAAGCATCTTGTTATGTCTTATCAACCATAACTGTCTTACATGACCTCCGTGGCTGCCACAAAAGCTACATGGCTTTTGAAGACTCTCTTGTGGGAGACCACCAGAGAACAAGGGGCTGGAGGCTATTGGGAAACCAAACCATGTCTACCACAGTGGCATTAATTTTTGATTGCTGTCAAATGATAACTTCAAACCATTTCCCCTTCCTCCTTGGTGCAATAAGGAAAGCACAGGACAAGGTGAAAGAGAGGAAACATTTGCATTTTAGCCAATGAGTCTACTCACTTCCAGTCATTTCTCTGTTCTGAATTATTTCCATAATGCAGTCATGGATGCCCATAGGAACTGCTAGTTTGGCAAATGTTTAAGAATAATTCATTTTACAAAGTAATCATTCACAGGGAGCCAAAGACAGTTTTATTGAATTAGTTACAGAAAATAGTTTATGGTTGGAGGACACTGGAGGGCAAATCACTAGTAGTGGTGATTGGTCTTCCGTGATGTGCCTCACACATCAGGAAATAAAATAATGTGAATATGAGAACAGCTAAAGTGATATATGAGGGTTCCAAAGCCATTGTAGGCAACTTTTTTTTTGCTTCACTCTAGGATGTCACACACTTAAAATAATATTTTATGGATATGTGACATGAACAGAATACCTTACGCTATAGTGTTCCATTTGTGCTACTTGAAAACTCATATTTGAACTGCATGACCACAGATCAAATGGAAGATGCTTTTAGCCAAGTCTGCATGGTCTTGTATCTTTCATCTAAGCAGTATTCAAATCAGCAGGGTCAGCAGAACCTATTCCTCTTAGTGGTACATCTACCATATTTCAATTTGCTGTGTCTCCAACCGAAAGTAGATTTGATTCAGGTCTGATTTGAACATCATCTTATAATTAGTAAACAATGAGAATTTGGGAGCCTCCTTCTCCTTAATTAGATCTTCAAGTGTTAATTCTCAATTGGTCAAGCAGGGTTGATTTAGGGAACTCCTACTAAATGCACATTACAGAGAAGGATGTCCCAGTTTCTTTCCATAAGAGAGTGAAAGAGGCAGAGGCATTGGGGTCTGCTGGACAGAGGGAAGCTTTAATGGGGCAGTCAGAAACTTCTTGCCTAACAAGCAAATGTGCTGAAGTTTTCTTCCTGGAATAATTTAAAACAAAATCATTTTGTTAGCATGACTTCATTAAAGTGCACTGATTCTGTGGCCATGATTCCAAGAGAGACTGTGCAGAGGAGTTGAAGCTTTTGCCATCCTTCTGACACAATTTCATTTCACTCTCTATTCTGTCCCCCTTGAGCCTCACATTCAGCTGCCTCTCATTTTTATTCTGACGTTGTGTCATGCTTTGATAAAGATTTAACTAAACACACTTTCAGTTCTATGGAAGTGGTGGCTGTGTTGTGGTCATAAGGGACATTCATCAAAAGGATTAACTCTTTTAATTAAACCTTCTCTCTTCTGCATCATCATTTTTTCTCTGCTTGATTATTTCTATCAGCATACTAAATTTCTCTAGTAATCTCCTATTTTTTAAAACATAAACAATACCTTGGCTCATCATTCTTGACCCACATGCACTGTCTAGCATGTCACCTCTGCTTTCTTTCATCACAAAGTGATCAAGGCTCAGTGATCCATCACTGGAATTGTTGTATTAGCCTTCATACTCTTTTAGCCTTTAACTCCAGCATTCCTGTAATCTATCTTCCACACAACATTCATAGTTACCCTTTCAAATTGTATCATAAAAACTAAATGCTTTCCCCTCTATCTTAGAATGAAATCAACTCCTTTCAAGACCTTAGCTGCTTTGGCCCTTGCCTCATTCTCCAATGTTGTCTCCAACTGCATGGCCCCCACCATCCCTCCCTCCCAGTGACATGCACCTAGCTCGCTTTGCTTCAAACAAATTCATTGCTCTTCTGTCTCTTGAATATTTAAAGGTATTTCCCACCTTAATTTGCTATTCTTCCTACTGCAATTGCCTCTTGCCCACACTTTGAATGACATATCTCTTCATCCATCCACTGAGTCTCAGCTCAGCCATTACCTCTACAAAGAGGGCTTTCTTCTCCCTACCTTACTAGAATTGTAATCCACAAACTCTCTCCCTGATTCAACCTACTTTCATGGAACACATGTGAAATCATTTTGCTTATTGATTTCTTTGTTTATGCTGGCTGCTGTTGCAATCACAAAATATAGACCTAACATACACACACACACACAACACACACACCAAAAAATGTGAACCCCATAGCAGGAGGTACGTGTCTGTTTGTTCAGCTCTGCATCACTCAAAACAACAACAAAAAAAATTCTGGCACATATGAAATGCATAATAAATATTTTTTGAGTGAATCTTCCTTCAAATGTGGAATAGGTTAAAAGGAAGAATGGTAATGTCAGACAGCACTCAGGTTAATAATAAACATTAATATATATTATTCTAATTATGTGTTAGGCAATCTCCTAAACACCTTACATGTGATAAAGCAGTTGATTTTCAGAACAACCTTACACTGTGGTGCTTCTATCATCCCTATTGTTTTTGTATTTGGCATCAGATGTGTGTATGTGTATGCGTGTGTGTATAAAATTGAAGTATAATTGACTTATAATATTATATTAGTTTCAAGTGTACAACACAGCGATTCGATATTCTTATACATTACAAAACGATCACCACAATAACTCTAGTTACCATCTGTCACTGAACAAAGTTATTGCAATATTATTGACTATATTCCCTGTGCTGTTTATTACATCCCTGTGACTATTTTATAACTGGAAGTTTGTACCTCTTTATCTCCTTCACCTATTTCACCCATCTCTGTCCCCAGCAACCACCAGTTTATTCTCTGTATCTACGAGTCTGTTTCTGTTTTGTTATGTTTGTTTGCTTTGTTTTTTACATTCCATGTATTACTGAAATAATTTGGTATTTGTCTTTCTCTGTCTGACTTTTTCACTTAGCATAATACCCTCTAGGCCCATTTAAGTTGTCACAAATGACAATATTTCATTCTTTTTTATAGCTCCGTGATACTCCATTGTATACATATATACAGCACTTACTATATCTATTCATCTATCCATATACATTTAGTCTTCTTCCATAACTTGGCTATTACAAATAATGCTGCAATGAATTTTGGGGTGTATATATCTTTTTTGAGTTAGAGTTTTTGGTTTTCTTTGAATAAATATTCAGAAGCAGAATTGCTGGATCATATGGTATTCTATTTTTAATTCTTTGAGGAACCTCCATACTCTTTTTCACAGTGGTTGTAAAATCATCACTATTTTGAAGAAAATAAAACAAAGACAAAAGAGATCCAGCAAATGCCAAAGGATACAAAATTAGTAAGGTATGTGGCTGAAATTCCAGTCCAGGAAGTCATCATCTATTTCCTCAATCTTAAATTACATTCCAATGCTTCCTTTTTGGTGGCTCCAGAGCAACTGCCACGTGGAGAAGATGCAATGACTTCTGATTTCAAATATGGAGACACTGAACATCACTTAGAGGGTTCAACACGTATCATCACTGGCATTTGTAGGCCAGAGGTCCACTGTCCAATGAGGAGGCAGCAATATGTAACATCTAATACTAACAGATGAAGAAATTAACAATAGTAAAAATAATAAATAATTTTGCCTTATTTTAATGTTGCCATCTCTGACTGCTGCAGTGAGTCAGTGTGTAATGGTCGTTGTGTACTTTAGCACTTACTTGGGCAGAGATCCATTTTAGATTGCAAAGGAGAGAAGGAAGGAATAAGACGTTTTCTCACACTTCAATGTAACCAATTCCATTCCACTTCATTTTAATTCATTCCACTCCTCCCGAGCTCAACACATTTAACCTATCCTATCTTATTCTATCCCATTTTGTTTAGTTTTATTTATTCAGTAATTACTGAATACTTTTGAAGTATAAGGTTTTTAGTTTGTTGTTGAGAGTAATGGAAAAGGTAAGGATTATAACGGTAAGAGGTAGTGTATGTCTTCAAGGAGGTTAAAGTCTAGGGGGTGACTTATGTCTAGGAATCAGAAAGTTCTGCATTTCAAACATAGTTCTCTCAGGTATTCACTCTTTTGGAGACTCAATTTCTTTCTTTAAGACAGTAAAATTTACGTATGTATATGTATGTGTGTGTGTGTGTGTGTGTATATATATATATATAAAATCATGTTTAATATCATATAATTAAATGCACTAATATATACAAAGAACCTGCCATAGTCACTGGAACATAGAATTTTAATTATCTCTCTCTTCCAAAACCACTATAATAGTACAGCAAACAGTACATCATAACAGATGGTGATAATAATTTCCAGAATTTATGTCAAAAACTCAGTTTTTTTCTTTTCTGAAAAGCTAATTTGTTAAATATAAATTTATTCCTTTCAGGCTTTTTACCAAATTAAATAAATTAGGGGAACCTCACTTTTTAGGCTATCCATACTGATATTTGAAAAAGCTGCCAGCTATAAATGTGCCACAGAGTAGAATAGATTCATGGAACTCGAGGACAAAGTGAAGGAGAGAATTTAGAGGTTCTTTGGTCAATTGCCAGCATTATACTTAACAAGAACTTCAAGGTAAAGCAAGTGGAAATGAATTGCCAAAGATCACACTGATTTAGTGATTAGTCCAGATACTTCATCCTCCTTGTTGTGCCTTGGCCTCCTTGTTGTAACCCCTAAAATTCTAATAAAACACATCTATTAGCGAGTGAATACATTTTTGTACACTAATGATATCCTGGATAACAATAAAGAATTCAGGCATTGCCTGTCAAAGTCTCTTGTAAAACAGAATGAATTTCTTTCAAACTTTCATCTTCATTACCTTCATTTTTCCTTCCTTCCTTCCTTCACTTAACAACTATCTGTCAAGCACCTACTTATGACTCATTTTCCCAAGATCCTAGTTCCTGTTTTTGACACAAGTTTAATAAGACCAATGGCCATACCACGGTGGTGCAATCAGTTCTTTTATAAACGAACAAAGCACATTCACGCAGAACCACACAATCACACACACACTGTAAAAAAATATCTGAGGAAATTATACAAGTTTTAAAGCAAAATCTGGGGCTTGCAAGATCAATATTAATTACTAATAACTGAAGATACTCACATAAACACAACATTCTAAAAATGGAAATAAATGATTATAGTTTTTATTGTAATATTCATAATGCTTATTATAGACCATTTAGATAATACTAGAAAACTAGAAGGGACAAAATAAATCATGAATTCACTACCAGGAAGCAATCACTCTTAATATTTACTAATTTTTTGACGTATACTGTGTTTTTGAAGGATGGTTCAGATTATAGTGCACACACAATTTTATAAACTTTTACTATAAACTCCTTATATGTATTTAAAAATAACATTCAATTATTTGCTATTTATTTAGTCATGCCCTTAACAAAATCTGTCTTCCACTCTTAACTACATTTTTTTTTTTTTACTTTCATTCCAAACCTTGAAAAGTCACTCAAAATAAAGATAAGTCATATCAGGAATCTAGTTATTGATTATATGTTCAGAGATATTGAAAAGGAAAAGCAGGAAAAGACAGAAATTGAATTCTGACCTCTGAACCATTTGACACTTATTCATAAGCTAAGTCTTTTCCACAGTGTCTAGCATCTACTTCTACCTTGTATATAAGATTTTTATTAGGCTCCAATCAAACATTCTAATATTGGCAATTGAGTCATTACTGCTGATTTTACCATTTTGATTCTGCTGTTTCTCTGTGCTCAAAACCTTGCATTAGTAAGTTGTGGAATTTTCCATTCCTTTTCAGACATGGAAAAGTTTGATTTATTCTCACCAGACTATATTTTACGGATATTGATAAAATTGGATTATGCTGACAGCCTTTTAGTCTGAACTTTTAATTATTGTTTCATTTATTAATTCATTCATGCATTGATTCATTTGCATATAAATTCATGTACTCATGCAGTAATTTCCCCCCGC
The DNA here is from genome assembly GCF_963455315.2 of Globicephala melas. NCBI lineage: Eukaryota > Metazoa > Chordata > Mammalia > Artiodactyla > Delphinidae > Globicephala > Globicephala melas. The sequence goes on from NC_083325.1 coordinate 16,654,471, forward strand.
CCCCGCCAGCAAATTTTCTGTCTCTTCTATGTACCAGTCACTGTGCTAGCTGCTGAGGATTCACAGGTGAATAAAACACAATTCTTGATCTTGGAAGACTCTTAGTTTTGCAAGGAAGAATGATGTTTGATCCCTTTGTCTTTGGTAACTTCTACCCTTCTAGCACCCTGTATCCTGAGAGGAAGTGCTTCACTGCAATCTTACTTTGTATTTAGACATCATATTCCCACCAGATTCAGCTTTGTGTATGCACCAACACCTTTGTCTCTCTCTCCCAAATTTATTCTGAATCCTAAGCTCTCTCTAAGCCAATCTTACTCTATTGCAGAAAACCTGACTGTGCTCAGCAATGGGATATAACAAGAATCATTTAAGAATTTGTGACACTCTGGCACTATACCATCCTCTTACTCCAGTAATACTTAAGGGTGTTATCTGCAGAAGGAACCAAGTCCTTTCTCCTAATTAAGCCAAAAAGTTGCATTTTTTCACAGCTTGAAAGAGACTGTAGGTTTTATGAGAGTAGTTTTATTTCTTCTTCATCTGCTGAAAAGCAGAAAATGAATTCTCAAAGTTAAGCGGTAAAAAGAAACAGTTCAGTGAGTTTCTCGTAAATTTTCACATATGGAGCCTACAAAAATTCCCTGAATATCCTCAAATGTTCTGTTGAGGAGATACTGTAGGACAATGCCAAACTGCCATTTTCTATCAATGTAGAATGAAGGCAGCATTATGAGGGGATGAACAGTAAGACAATTCACTAACCCACAGCTGTAAGATGAGTGTTCTGCATACCAAGGCGATTCTCTACCTGGATTTCTAAAAATGTACAATTCTGCCTTTGATACAAGAGAAGTCTGTACTTATCTCAACAACTAGTCAGAAATAATGCAATTGTTTTACTACTCTATCAGTCAGGGTTACTCAGAAAAACAGAACCAAACATAAATAAGAGATATGTATAGGATATTATCTATCGATATATCTACATATAGACATGTGTGTTATATATGTGTATACACATATACTTATGTGTTGTATATGTGTTATATATGTTATATACACAGAGAGAACTTTTAAGTAATTGCCTTATATGTTTGTGGGGACTGGAAAGTCTACAGATGAGGCAAGCAGCCTGGAAACTCAGGCAGGATTTATATGTCACAGTCTTATAGAGAAAATCTTTCTCAGAGAATCTTCAGTGTTTACTATTAAGTGATTGGATGAGACCACACAAATTATCAAAGGCAATCTCCTTGAATTATAGTCAGTTGATTGTAAATGTTAATTACGTCTACAGAATACATTCACGGCACCACCTAAGCTAATATTTGACCAAACAACTGAGACCTATAGCCTAGCCAAGTTGACATTTAAAATTAACCATTATATCTGCCTGTGTCAGCAAGTGAATTTACCAGTATATGGTTCAACAGATAAATATAAAACTTTTCATTTTATCTTTATATGATGACAATTTTTTTAAATTTTATTTTATTTATTTTTCTATATGGAGAGTGTTATTAGTCATCCATTTTATACACATCAGTGTGTACATGTCAATCCCAGTCTCCCAATTCATCCCACCACCACCCCTAACCCCTGCTGCTTTCTCCCCTTGGTGTCCATATGTTTGTTCTCTACATCTGTATCTCTATTTCTGTGCTGCAAACAGGTTCATCTGTACCATTTTTCTAGGTTCCACATATATGTGTTAATATATGACATTTGTTTTTCTCTTCCTGACTTACTTCACTCTGTATGACAGTCTCTAGATTCATCCACATCTCTACAAATGACCCAATTTCATTGCTTTTTATGGCTGAGTAATATTCCATTGCATATATGTACCACAACTTCTTTATCCATTTATCTGTCGATGGGCATTTAGGTTGTTTCCGTGACCTGGATATTGTAAATAGTGCTGCAATGAGCATTGGGGTGCATGTGTCTTTTTGAATTATGGTTTTCTCTGGGTATATGCCCAGTAGTGGGATTGCTAGATCATATGGTAAATCTATTTTTAGTTTTTTAAGGAACCTCCATACTGGTTTCCATAGTGGCGGTATCAATTTACATTCCCACCAACAGTGCAAGAGGGTTCCCTCTTCTCCACACCCTCTTTAGCATTTGTGGTTTGTACATTTTCTGATGATGCCCATTGTAACTGGTGTGAAGTGATACATCATTGTAGTTTTGATTTGCATTTCTCTAATGATTAGTGATGTTGAGCAGGTTTTCATGTGCTTCTTGCCCATCTGTATGTCTTCTTTAGACAAATGTCTATTTAGGTCTTCTGTCCATTTTTTGATTGGGTTTTTTCTTTTTGAGTATTGAGCTGCATGAGATGTTTATATATTTTGGAGATAAATCCTTTGTCCGTTGATTTGTTTGCAAATATTTTCTTCCATTCTGAGGGTTGCCTTTTCAACTTGTTTACAGTTTCCTTTCTGTGCAAAAGCTTTAAAGTTTCATTAGGTCCCATTTGTTTATTTTTGTTTTTATTTCCATTACTCTAGGAGGTGGATCAAAAAAGATCTTGCTGTGATTTATGTCAAAGGGTGGTCTTCCTATGTTTTCCTCTAAGAATTTTATAGTGTTCAGTCTTACAATTAGGTCTTGAATCCATTTTCAGTTTATTTTTGTGTATGGTGTTAGGGAGTGTTCTAATTTTATTCTTTTACATGTAGCTGTCCAGTTTTCCCAGCACCACTTATTGAAGAGACTGTCTTTTCTCCATTGTATATCCTTGCCTCCTTTGTCATAGATTAGTTGACCATAGGTGCATGGGTTTATCTCTGGGCTTTCTATCCTGTCCCATTGATCTATATTTCTGTTTTTGTGCCAGTACCATATTGTCTTGATTACTGTACATTTGTAGTATAGTCCAAAGTCAGGGAGTCTGATTCCTCCAGCTCCGTTTTTTACCTCAAAACTGCTTTGGCTGTTTGGGGTCTTTTGTGTCTCCATACAAATTTTAAGATATTTTGATCTAGTTTTGTAAAAAATTCCATTGGTAATTTGATAGGGATTGCATTGAATCTGTAGATTGCTTTGGGTAGTATAGTCATTTTCACAATATTGATTCTTCTAGTCCAAGAATATGGAATATCTCTCCATCTGTTGGTATCATCTTTAATTTCTTTCATCAGTGTCTTATAGTTTTCTGCATACAGGTCTTTTGTCTCCCTAGTAGGTTTATTCCTAAACATTTTATTTTTTTTGTTTCATTGGTAAATGGGACAGTTTCCTTAATTTCTCTTTTAGATTTTTCATCATTAATGTATAGGAATGCAAGAGATTTCTGTGCATTAATTTTGTATCCTGCAACTTTACAAAATTCATTGATTAGCTCTCGTAGTTTTCTGGTGGCATCTTTAGGATTCTCTATGTATAGTATCATGTCATCTACAAACAGTGACAGTCTTACTTCTTCTTTTCCAGTTTGAATTCTTTTTTTCTTTCTTGTCTCTGATTGCCGTGACTAGGACTTCAAAAACTATGTTGAATAATAATGGTGAGAGTGGACGTCCTTGTCTTGTTCCTGATCTTCGAGGAAATGCTTTCAGTTTTTCACCATTAAGAATAATGTCTGCTGTGGGTTTGTCATATATGACCTTTATTATGTTAAGGTAGGTTCCCTCTGTGCCCACTCTCTGGAGAGTTTTTATCATAAATGGGTGTTGAATTTTGTCAAAAGGTTTTTCTGCGTCTATTGAGATGATCATGTGGTTTTTAGTCTTCAGTTTGTTAATATGGTGTACCACATTGATTGATTTGCATATATTGAAGAATCCTTGCATCCCTGGGATAAATCCCACTTGATCATGGTATATGATCCTTTTAATGTGTTGTTGGGTTCTGTCTGCTAGTATTTTATTGAGGATTTTTGCATCTATATTCATCAGTGATATTGGTCTGTAATTTTCTTTCTTTTAGTGTCTCTGGTTTTGATATCAGGGTGATGGTGGACTTATAGAATAGTTTGGGAGAGTTCCTTCCTCTGCAATTTTTTGGAAGAGTTTGAGAAGGATGCGTGTTCGCTCTTCTCTAAATGTTTGATAGAATTCACCTGTGAAGCCATCTGGTCCTCAACTTTTGTTTGTTGGAAAATTTTTAATCACAGTTTCAATTTCATTACTTGTGATTGGTCTGTTCATATTTTCTGTTTCTTCCTGGCTTAGTCTTGGAAGGTTATACCTTTCTAAGAATTTGTCCATTTCTTCCACGTTGTCCATTTTTTTGACATAGGATTGCTTGTAGTAGTCTTTTAGGGTGCTTTGTATTTCTGTGGTGTCTGTTGTAACTTCTCCTTTTCCATTTCTAAATTTATTGATTTGAGTCCTCTCCCTCTTTTTCTTGATGAGTCTGGATAATGGTTTATAAATTTTGTTTATCTTCTCAAAAAAACAGCTTTTAGTTTTATTGATCTTTGCTATTGTTTTCTTTCTCTCTCTCTCATTTATTTCTGCTCTGATCTTTATGTTTTTTTTCCTTCTACTAACTTTGGGGTTTTATTTGTTCTTCTTTCTCTAGTTCCTTTAGGTGTAAGGTTAGATTGTTTATTTGAGATTTTTCCTGTTTCTTGAGGTAGGTTTGTATTGCTCTAAATTTCTCTCTTAGAAATCCTTTTGCTGCATCCCATATGTTTTGGATCGTCATGTATTCATTGTCATTTGTCTCTATGAATTTTTGATTTCCTCTTTGATTTCTCCAGTGATTTCTTGGTTTTTTAGTAATGTATTGTTCAGCCTCCATGTGTTTACATTTTTACATTTTTCCCCTTTAATTGATTTCTAATCTCTTAGCATTGTGTTCAGAAAAGATGCTTGATATGATTTCAATTTTCTTAAATTTACTGAGGTTTGAGTTAAGATCCAAGTTGTGATCTATCCTAGAGAACATGCCATGTGCATTTGAGAGGAAAATGTAATCTGCTGTTTTTGGATGGAATGTCCTATAAATATCAATTAAATCTATCTTGTCAATTGTGTCATTTAATGTTTCTGTTTTCTTATTAATTTTCTGTTTGGTTGATCTGTCCATCACTGTAAGTGAGGTGTTAAAGTCCCCCACTATTATTGTGTTACTGTCAATTTCCTCTTTTATAGCTGTTAACAGTTGCCTTATGTATTGAGGTGTTCCTATGTTGGGTGCATATATATATTTACAATTGTTACATCTTCTTCTTGGATTCATCCTTTGATCATTACGTAGTGTCCCTCCTTGTCTTCCTTGTAACATTCTTTATTTTAAAGTTTATTTTATCTGAGTATTGATACTCCAGCTTTATTTTGATTTCCATTTGCATAGAATATCTTTTTCCAACCCCTCAGTTTCAGTCTGTATGTGTCCCTAGGTCTGAGGTGGGTCTCCTGTAGACAGCATATATATGGCTCTTGTTTTTGTATCCAATCAGCGAGCCTGCGTCTTTTGGTTGGAGCTTTGAATCCATTGACCTTTAGGATAATTATCAGTACATGTGTCCTTATTACCATTTTCTTAACTGTTATGGGTTTGTTTTTGTAGGTCCTTTTCTTCTTTTGTGTTTCCCACTCAGAGAAGTTTCTTTAGCATTTGTTGTAGAGTTGTTTTGGTGGTGCTGAATTCTCTTAGCTTTTGCTTGTCTGTAAAGCTTTTGATTTCTCTGTCAAATCTGAATGGGGTCCTTGTCGGGTAGAGTAATCTTGGTTGTAGTTTCCTCCCTTTCCTCCCTTTAAATATATCATGCCACTCCCTTCTGGCTTGTAGAGTTCCTGTTGAGAAATCAGCTTTTAACCTTGTGGGAGTTCCCTTATATGTTAATTGTCATTTTTCCTTTGTTGCTTTCTTTGTCTATAATTTTTGTCAATTTCATTACTATGTGCCTTGGCATGTCCCTCCTGGGTTTATCCTGCCTGGGACTCTCTGTGCTTCCTGGACTTAAGTGGCTATTTCCTTTCCCATGTTAGGGAAGTTTTCAACTATAATCTCTTCAAATATTTTTTCGGGTCCTTTCTCTCTCTCTTCTCCTTCTGGGACCCCTATAATGCAAATGTTGTTGCGTTTAATGTTATCCCAGAGGTCCCTTAGGCTGTCTTCATTTCTTTTCATTCTTTTTTCTTTATTCTCTTCCATGGAAGTGAATTCCACCATTCTGTCTTCCAGGTCACTTATCTGTTCTTCTGCCTCAGTTATTCTGCTATTGATTCCTTCTAGTGTATTTTTCGTTTCAGTTATTGTATTGTTCATCTCTATTTGTTTGTTCTTTAATTCTTCTAGATGTTTGTTCTTTAATTCTTCTAGGTTTTTGTTAAACATATCTTGCATCTTCTACATCTTTGCCTCCACTCTTTTTCTGAGGCTCTGGATTGTCTTCACTATCATTATTCTGAATTCTTTTTCTGGAAGGTTGCCTATCTCCACTTCATTTAGTTGTTTTTCTGGGGTTTTATCTTGTTCCTTCATCTGGTACATAGCCTTCTGCCTTTTCATCTTGTCTGTCTTTCTGTGAATGTGAGTTTTGTTCCACAGGCTGCAGGATTGTAATTCTTCTTGCTTCTGCTGTCTTCCCTCTGGTGAATGAGGCTATCTAAGAGGCTGTGCAAGTTTCCTGATGGGAGGGACTGTTGGTGGGTAGAGCTTGGTGTTGCTCTTGTGCGCAGAGCTCAGTAAAACTTTAATCTGCTTGTCTGCTAATGGGTGGGGCTGGGTTCCCTTCCTCTTGGTTTTTTGGCCTGAGGTGACCCAACACTGGAGCCTACCCCACTCTTTGGTGGGGCTAATGGTGTACTCTGGGAGATCACGCCAAGTAGTACTTCCCAGAACTTCTGCTGTGAGTGTCCTTCTCATGGTGAGCCACAGCCACCCTCTGTCTTGCAGGAGACCCTCCAACACTAGCAGGTAGGTCTGCTTCAGTTTCCTATGGGGTCATTGCTCCTTCCCCTGGGTCCTGATGTGCACACTACTTTGTGTGTGCCCTTCAAGTTTGTAGTCTCTGTTTCCCCCAATCCTGTTTAAGTCCTGCAATCAAATCCCGCTAGCCTTCAAAATCTGATTCTCTAGGAATTCCTCCTCCTGTTGCCAGACCCACAGGTTGGGATGCTTGATGTAGGGCTCAGAACCTTCACTCCAGTGGGTGGACTTCTGTGGTATAAGTGTTCTCCAGTTTGTGATTCTCCCATCCAGCAGTTATGGGATTTGATTTTATTGTGATTGCCCCCTTCCTACCATCTCATTGTGGCTTCTCCTTTGTCTTTGGATGTGGGGTATCTTTTCTGGTGAATTCCAGTGCCTTCTTGTCGATGACTGTTCAGCAGTTCTGATTTATGGTGTTTAAGGGTACAAAATTGTAATGAGTAGTAATTAAACCATAGAGATCTAATGCATAGTATAATGAATATAGACAACAGTATTGTAATATAATGATGTAATGTGATAAATAATGCTTCAATGGAAACCATATTACAATATATAAAACTTTCAAAGTAACACTCTGTACACCTTAAATTTACAAAATGTAACATGTCAAATATATCAAATATAAAAAATAACAAGTGTAGAGGATATTAGAATAGAAAAGATTTGTGAATGAATGGAAAGGAGAAATCAATAGGGTTTAGATATAGATGTAGTTGGGGAAAGAGGAAGGTATAGCAGAGGATGGAATGGCCCAGGATGCTCTGCCAAATGGCACTCAATGAAAAAGAAATTAAAGGAAGGGGAGTGGTTTGCCTTCATCTGCCTTCCCCTCACCTGTGTCTGCATATGAAAATCACTCTGGGAAATAGAAAATATCTAAAATTTTATGACTACACTAAACATCCTTATATATACATAACTTATCAATGAATACCTTTCTTTTACTCTAATTTATATTAATTTCACTTAATTGCTTTAAAAGAATGTTCTGTTAACAGAAAGATTATGGAACACTGACAGGTATGTCTTACTCTTTTCATACTTTGCACTTAGCAACTTGCCCATCATGCAACAAATGTTCATAGATTCTTCATATATGGCTTTGGATATACTCAATCTAAACATGGTCCTGATGCTCTCTTTTATATTTTTCTAAATATTAAATTATTAAATACCTAATAAGTGCCTGTAAATCTGTGCTCTTTGGCCACATCTTCTCCATCTATCCCTTTATACAATCTTGCCAATAAGGAACTTCTGAGAACTGTCTACATCCATGTTTTGTTATCTAAATATCATTTTATTTGGTCCTCATTTCATTGCTCTAACCCAGATATTTTGTGAATAACCAAAAGGTTAACAATGGTTAAGCATTTGAGCATTGATTTATGACTGCGTATTTTCTAATATTTGATTTTTCCACAATTAAAGAAATAGTCCAATATTATGACACTGACTTTTTCTGAACAATTTAGAGGCTGGAATTTTTAAACAGAAGTAGAGACAGAATTACAACAGGATATCTTATTCCTCATCTTTCTGAATTTACTTAAGAATAATGAACAGTGGAATACTTATGTGGCTTTGGAGGTGCCAGATTTGATGTTACCTAAAGTGAACTTCAGGTCACAACTTAGTCATCCCTAAGCATTACCTCAATGGCAGATTTTCTACTGGATCAAAACTGCAGTTTTCTAGCCCTAAAGAGAAATAAATGATTACTTCTTGAAGATGAATTTAAGAATGTAGATATTCAAGAAAATGAATGAATGAAAATGATGAATTTTAAAATTAAGCCTCAGTGTTTTGTAGATTATAGATATGATATATGATTATATGATACAATAAATTATGTAATGCATTATTAATATTTTCATTATTATATTACATCTGTGTATGACATATAATCTTAGTATTGCTTGTAAGTCTATTTCCAATTCCTCTGTTCATGAGGAAGCATGGGGCATGGGCCTGCGTGTCTGCTTCTCTTTCATTATGTCATTTAGCAAATATATATTAAGTATATGTTATGTACCTACTATTTCCCAGTTACCCTGTACTCACTGGGACTGTAGTAAATAAAGCACTACATGGTCAAAGTCATCTTAGGGATGATGCGTAGCCAAATATTACATGAATAATTGATTATTTAGCTTTGGGAGAGGGGCCTACTTGTATTTCAACTTGCTCTCAGACTTCTGGATTGTATATTCAACTAATTTTATATGTCATCCTCTAAAATTAATGTTTTTCTTTTGTGTACTTTCTTTTTGAATAAAAAAGAAAAAAGTTTGAATTATTATTCCTTACATGAAAGATATGAAATTACAGAAATCACAGATAGATTACTCAACCATTAACCATGATAAAAAACCCATAATCTCCATAAATAATAAAACAAAGGGATACCTAGCAATATCTAAGGCATCAGAAATATGGCCTGTAGTATCCTAAGTAATTCTTGAGACTTAAGAAATTAACTCATCTGTAAAAATAGGTACTCTAATATTTTCCTATTTCCAGTTGCAAGTGTGCTCTAGAGAGTTGAGAATCAGCTCTTTCTGTCATGTATACTGGACTCAGAGAAGGAAACATGCAGGGCAAGTCTGAAGCAAGTGACAATGATTCTGCTTGAACTCTCTTGGCCCTCTAGGCCCTGCCAGAAAGTTTTATTTATTTATTAATTTTCACTTTATTGTGTATAAAAAAATAAATCATCTGTATAGAACATTTGCTAAACACAGAAAAAAACAGTAAGGAAAACGAAACATATTATCATCAGCAAATCCCTTACCCATCACTACATAAGTATATGTGTATGTTGGACATACTATAAGGTGACTCACAATGTGTTATGCTCCATACTATTGAGTGTGGGAAGAACTGTCAACTGACTTTTAGTCAATGGACTATGGCAAAGATGATAAGATAGTTACTCCCGTGATTACCCCATATAAGAACTGTCTTAGCAGACTAGAGAGAAGCCTTTCTACAGGCCTTGTAAACAGCCATGTTGTGAACTGCCTATGAAAAGGACCACATGGCAGAGAACTGCACGTGACTTTTTGGAGCTGAAGACCTCAGCTCTATAGCTGCCAGGAAGTGAATTCTGCCAACAAACTGAATGATCTTCAAAGAGGACTCTGGCTCTGCACTGCAGAAAGGAACACAGCCTGACCAACACCTTGACTGTAACAACCCGAACATGTAACCTGTTCATATGCATGTCATATATTATATATTAGCATAATATTTTATATATATATATATATATATACTATTAGCATAATATGTGCAAGTGATCCCAAACAATAATCTGAACCCACGCAAATAAACAGAGGACTGGTAAAGGCATTTATGTAAATAAATGAGCATAAGTCCATATTTCTCTCCTTTCTTTTAACTGATTTTAAAAGTAATTATATAAAACAATATCTATAACATATAAAACTATAATGAATTTGACAATAACAGCACACAAGATGCAGGTTGGAGCAAAGCTGCATTGAGTAAGCAAATGACACGATATAACTATAAGCAATAGCAGATAGTAAGCAGCATCTGCAGGAATAAATGAAGAGAACTACTGGCTTAATTCTCAGCAAAGAAAGTGTGAGTTTAAGAAGTTTCTGTGGTCTCTACTAAAAGTTATCTGAGATTAAAGCATAATTTAGCAGCTGACACAGAACCCAAAACAAGGGTCTCTCCAGTAATAAGCAGAGTTTGTTAAAGGAAAAGTCCTAGAGTACATTATGGGTCAGTCACAACAAAGAAAGTAGGGAGGATAGAACCCACACAACCCCTTCCCTCTCCATATCCCTCCCCCCTACTTCTCCCCTCCCCAAATCCTGCATGCATTCCTATGGCTGAGACCAATATGAAAACTTGTGTTGATGTCAGTTCACTACGTGTACACAGGTGAGTGGATAAATCCTGTCCAACGCCACTCAAGAGCCATTGACAGCATCGACTCTAGGGCAACACAATGTTCCTAATGTTTTTTGTTTGTTTGTTTGTTTGTTTGTTTTTTGCCTAAAAAGTTGTCCAGAACAGTCTGTTTTCAACATTCAGCTGCAGAAGTCTTTTTTCTCCCTTGTTGTGTTGGACTATGCCACTTAGGTGATGGTCACTCTGGTGATTATCTGTCTATCTCATTCCATTTGCCCTCTGCTGTAAACACTAGAAAGAAGATGAAGACAGAAGAAAGAAAAATCTGTTTAGATTATCAGGAGCCCATGAACACACTGTACGTGCCCACCGGGATGCATGTGTGCAATTTAATCCAGGTCTTTCCATGGGCTTCCCATTGGGGTCCTAGATGATTTGAAGATTAATTAGCTTTCCCTTGTCAAGTCCTCTATTCATCTTTTAAAATTATAATTTCCTAGCACAGAGCCTATTCCTTCTACTACCTGTTGGAATGTGTCTTTGTATTTTTATACAGAAAAAAAGTTTCTGGATGACCAAGAAATTAATATATTTTATTTATCATCGAGGGTTTTTAAAAAACTGGGGAAAATAAAACAGAGTGAGTCATTCAGTTTTCTAGTGTATTATCAAGGAAATCTGTCAATGTAACATACATATCCATTTACCTTCCAGGTCCCACATCATATCTCTGTTGCACTTAGAAAGTTTAAGACTTGATTTTCAAGAGAACCTTCAGCCCAAAGATCCTTGCTAAAGCGTTAGATCTAGAATTAGCTTTTTGGTAGATTTTCAACTTTCCTGAAGTGTACAATGCCACCACCTTTCTTCTTGACTCTAGAAATAATTAAATATTTAATTTACTTTTCACACATTTATGAGCTGTCTGCCTTTGCCTCACCCTGCCCTAAGTGTAAGTAATGCAATCTTGAGGCAGAGAGGCTGTCAGTTTTAAATCTGAGTTCCTCAATGACACAAAAGCATATGGCAGTATTCCCAGGTTGCCAGAATTTAAACCATATGAATTAATACTTAATGATATGTCTGTACTGTATACATTCAATAAAAAAGCATAATATCATTTTCTCTACCATCAAGGACTTTCTAAAATCTGATTATGAGAGGGCATGCACATTGTTCTACCATCCTGGGAGACAACAGACCTGAGGTGAAGAGGCAGCACTTTGGTTAAAGAAAATCAGTTCACAGGGATTAAGCCTCCACCAGTATCTGAAGGGTGTCAGGAAGAGGGTCTCATAGAACTTGGCTGGGAAAAGCCACACTGGGTCTCACAGTAACAGCAACTGTGCCTGGGCTCTAACAGGGCACTATTACAAGTGAAAGAAAGAGACATTGGTGAATCCCTTCAAACTGTGTCAATAAGGCAGACATTACCACAAATAAATAACTCAGTAAATATAAGGTAAACAACACTTAAGGCTAGATGTCACAGAACTGTGAGCATTCTCACAAATGAGATGAATTTCTTGTCTATTTTTGTATTAGGGAGGTAAGGTTGCTTGCTCAAATTATGCTTCTTCTGGAAGATAAGAAATCATAAATATGAAACTATAAAAGATTGTATTCATTCCTCACGAAGGGCTGTATTTCTCACAATATCTAGTACATGCTCACAAACCACCTGCTTAATGTCAAATGGTTGAATTAGATAAGGGAAATCTAGGCATGATTTAGAGACTGGTGTTGGTCTTACAGGGTTGCTATGTGACCAAAGTCTGATTTAGTAACAGTGTGGTAGAGATCTATGTTATAAAACTCATAAAAGATGAGCCAGGTTGCTTCCACGTCTTAGCTGTTGTAAATAGTTCCACTGAACAGTGGAGTACATGTATCTTTTCAAATTAGAACTTTTGTCTTTTCCAGGTATATGCCCAAGAGTGGGATTGCTAAATCATCTGGTAACTGTATTTTTAGTTTTTTAAGGAAACTTCATACTGTTTCCCATAGTGGCTGCACCAACTTACCTCCCCACCAACAGTGTAGCAGGGTTCCCTTTTCTTCACACTCTCTCCAGAGTGTGGAGAAATTATTATTTGTAGACTTTTTGATGATGACTATTCTGACAGGTGTGAGGTGATACCTCATTGCAGTTTGTATTTCTCTAATAATTAGTAATGTTGAGTATCTTTTTATGTGCCTATTGGCCATTCACAGGTCTTCTTTGGAGAAATGCCTATTTAGGTCTTCTGCCCATTTTTTTTTGTTGTTGTTGTTACTGAGTTGTATGAACTGTTTGTGTATTTTGGAAATTAAGTCCTTGTCAGTCGCATCATTTGCAAATATTTTTTCCCAGTCTGTAAGTCAACAGATGAATGGATAAAGAAGATGTGATATATATATATATATATATATAGTAGTATATATATATATATATATATATATATAGTAGTATATATATATATACACAATGGACTATTAATCAGCCATAAAAAAGAATGAAATAATGTCATTTGCAGCAACATGGATGGACCTGGTGATTACTATACTAAACGAAGTAAATCAGAGAAAGACAAATATCATATGATATCATTTATATGTGAAATCTAAAAAAATGTTACAAATGGACTTATTTACAAAACAGAAACTGACTCACAGACATAGAAAACAAACCCAGTTATAGGGAGAACTCAGTACCCACCCCATCACCAAAAAACTCCCAGTAAATATGACATTATCTAATGAAAGAAATGTCAAGGAATTTGCTCTTTCTTAACTTATCCATGAGCTTAATTTATTTTCTTACACTTTAAATCTTTCCTATGAAGGCAAAACCTAGGAAACAAAATAGTAATTGGAGAAGCCTGAGTTGGGCTCATTCTGGGATGAGTTATAATGTGAAGGAGGATGCTTCTGCATCCTGAGAAGCTCATGTTTCTCTGGAGGAATTTTCAGCCTTGGGCACTTAGGGTAGAGAGACAACAAAAAGACCAAAGAGATAGGATGCTGAGCCCTGTTTCTGCATCAGTCAGGGGGTGCTAACTTTCATCTGTTTATTATAGTGAAGTCTGATATAAAATTTCAGTGAGGGTAAGTTACGTTGTAGGTGGTAAAAAATAAATTTCAAAGGCTCTGATGAAAATAGCAGAGAAAACTCTTACTGCAATAACTATTTTCTACTTGACATTTCCAGGTCTGAACTCCTTAGCCTGTATCAAGGTCCTGGATAACTTGGCTTCTACCTGTACTTTCTGGATTATCTCTCACGATCTTACATTTCACCAATCCGTTACCCCAAACACTTGAGAGTTTATTACATTTCTTTATTTTTCAGGTGTCTGGGTATTATGAATTTTCGTATTTTAAAGCTTATCAAATACATTAAAATAAATCCTGCTTTTGCTGACCTGCATGGAGAATTAGAGCCTGTTTAGTATTTATATTAATTTACCCACATTCTTTTCTGCTTGTTTTTCACAAAATAAGTGAAAGTTAATCAGATTCGAGATAGAACTGTGACATTTAATATTTTATATGAGCCAGGATATGTATCTTACAAAGAACTATCTCCTTTTCTTTTGTTTGTTTGAATTTATTTTATGGAAGTACAGTTGATTTACAATGTTGTGGTAATTTCTCCTGTACAGCAAAGTGATTCAGTTATATATATATATATATATATATATATATATATATATATATACACATACACACACAGTCTTTAAATTTTTTTTTTTTCTTTTTGGCCTCACTGCATGGCATGAGGGATCCTAGTTCCCCGACCAGGGATCACACCCATGCCCCCTGTAGTGGAAGTACAGAGTCCTAACCACTGGACCACCAGGGAAGTCCCTATGCATTATTTTTCATATTCTTTTCCATTATGGTTTATCACAGTATATTGATATAGTTCCCTGTGCTATACTGTAGGACTTTATTGTTTAAACCTGAGTATTTTTTATAGTTTTTGTTTAAACCTGAGTATTTTATAGTTTGTTTCTTTAATTGAGATATAACTGACATATAAAATTATATTATTTTCAAGTGTACATGATAATGAATCAATATTCATATATACTGTGAAATAATCACCACAATAAGTCTCGTTAACATCCATCACCACAAATAGTCACAATTTTTTTCTTGTTATAAGAACATTTAAGATATACCCTCAGCAACTTTCCAATATACACTAAGTATTATTAACTATAGTCACCCTGCTGTATGTTACATCTCCCGGACTTATTTATTTATTTATTTATTATTTTTTGCGGTATGCGGGCCTCTCACTGTTGTGGCCTCTCCCGTTGCGGGGCACAGGCTCCGGACGCGCAGGCTCAGCGGCCATGGCTCACGGGCCCAGCCGCTCCGCGGCACGTGGGATCTTCCCGGACCGTGGCACGAACCCATGTCCCCTGCATCGGCAGGCGGTCTCTCAACCACTGCACCACCAGGAAAGCCCAAGACTTTTTTATTTTATAACTGGAAGTTTGTACCTTTTGACCCCCTTCACCCTTTTTATTTTGGCCAAACTTTGTGGCATGTGGAACTTCCCCAACCAGGGATCGAACCTGTACACCCTGCAATGGAAGCATGGAGTCTTAACCACTGGACCACCAGGGAAGCCGCTTTATCTCCATTTCTACTCACAGAATTCAGAGTTTAGGGTTAGCTTTTGCCTCACCATTTAATACTGAAATACTATTACTAGTGTTTCAAAATTCCTGATACAGAGAAACTCTGCATTGAGACTCATGACACTAGTGTAAAGGATGATCATTAATTATTATATTTTGGGTGACTGTACCAGTCAAGTAGTGTATAGCCTTTGGAGGAGTAGATTTCCAGGAAATAATTTCATTTTTCTGTCTTTCAAAATTATCCTGGTAGAGAATGTCACACACAATTTTTATGCAGCACACTTTAAATGAAAAAGTGCAAAATCTAAAAAGGAATAACATTTCCTTCAAATACAATCTACATCAAAATAAGAGTCAAAGTTATTCAGAAAGTCATCACATTTCAATTGATAAAAATGGGAAATGTTAGCATGTATTCTATCAAAGTTTATGGTATTCTATCAAAGTTTATTGTGATATCATTGGGAAATTAATCAGGGAATGAACATTTCTAGGAAATAAGAGAGCTGAGTGATAATTCTCCCACACAAATTGCAGTCAGGAAGCAATTAAATGGCATTACTCACAATGTCCATTATATAGAAATTACTGAAATATCTATGACAAATGGATAAAGAAAATGAGGTATATACTTATGATGGAATATTATTCAGCCTTAAAAATTAAGGAAACCCTACCATTTGCAACAATATACATGGGCCTGGATGTTATGACATTAAGTAAAATAACTCAGTTACAGAAGGACAAATACCATGTGATCTCACTTGATGTAGAATCTAAAATAGTCAAACTCATAGAAGCAGAGAATAAAATGGTGTTTTCCAGGGGATGTGGAAAGAGGGAAATTGGTAGTTGTTTGAGATGTATAAACTTACAGTTATACTAAATGAATAAGTTCTAGAGATCCATACAACCTAGTGTCTATAGTTAACAATATGGTGTTTTGAACTTAAACATTTGTTAAGAGGGTAGATCTCATAATGTGTTTGTTTTGCACTTAAACATTTGTTAAGAGGGTAGATCTCAAACACACATGCAAGAGCAAGAGGACACAAGAAAATCTTTTAGAGGTGATAGGTATGATTATTACCTTGAAGATGATGATATCTCAGTGTATGCAAATGTTCAAACTCGTCAAAATGTATACATTACGTGCAATTTTTGGGGTCTATACCTCAATAAAACAAAAGAAAAAGAAAAATTAGGAGTCCCACTTCTGAAATGGCAGTGTGTGTTGCTTCACAGATCTGTTTCTCAGTAAAAACAACTTGTAACAGTCGAATAGCATCCTCCCCAAATACATGTCAACTCAAAACATTCGAATGTGAGCTTCTTTGGGAATAGGGTCCTTGCAGATGTAATCAAGTTCAATATCTTGAGATGGGATCACCTAAATCCAGTGATTAGTGTTCTTATTAAGAGAGGTCACTCACAGAGGCACAGAGAAGATGGCCATGTGAAGACAGAGGCAGTGGTTGGAGTTATGTTGCCACAAACCAGAAATACCAAGAGCCATCAGAAGCTGGAAAGAGTAAGGAAGGATTGTCCTGCAAAGCCTTCAGAGAGAGCATGGGCCTCCTAACTCCTTGATTTTACACTTCTGGTCTCCAAAAACTGTGAGAGAATACATTTCTGTTGTTTTATTCCTCCCAGTTTATGGAAATGTGTTACGGCAACATTTCAAAACTAATAAAAAACCATAACTGGGAAAAACTATTAAAATCTCTGTGTATTGTACTAAAGGCATAGAAATAAATAAAGAAACATTTACTCAAGAAAATCCACTAAATATAAATAATAACATGGAGGTACTGTAGCCCTTGAGTCATGACCTGCTTCCACCCCCATCCCTAGGTCTTCTTGGCAGAAGCTACATCCTGGGTGATTGTGGCCAAGAGGATGGAGCTTCAGACTTCTCACCAATCAGACAAGAGATGTGGACAAGGTCTGTGATACAGACTGTGGTATATCTAACTACTCCCATGAGATCAACTACCATGTATGCACTGTTATCTTCAAAATCTATGTACACAGCACTTGTAAAATGAACCATTCAGCAAAGAGGAAAGTGGGCAAATAAAGAAAAAAGGAAGTAATCTTATTTGAACTAACAGATATTGCAGAAAAGTTTGTGAGAGATGAGAAAATTTGAGAGATGAGGTGTCTTGTCTAAAAACTCAACAAGTAAGGAGCATTGGCTGTTGTACTCAGACATATACTCTGGCAGTATAAACTTTCATTCTTGAGGTTACTGTCAATTACTTGAATAGCTGGTGTTTCAGGACTTTCCTTACTAGATTAGTTGCACCCTTAAGAACGAAGTGAGTTTATGTATTTGAAAATATAATAAAACAGTGCTGCAGAATTAATGGTGCACTTTATGTAATCTCACTTTTAAGTGCTTAAGTAACCTAAGCTAATTCCTTCCTTATGTGCTAAATCCAAATTGATCTTTAAAGAGATAAACTCTGTTTTTCCTGATCTGGAGTTTATTCTACCTGTAAAGGGTAACATAAAACCATTTCCTCTTATTACTATTCCTTGTCAAAAAGCCAAGTCTAAGACCCAGAGGGACTGAGTGATGAAAAAATTAAACTCTATGGAGGAAAGAAATGGAGTGCACTGGGGAAATTATGAACAACTTTGGCCAGCTGAAAGCAGAAAAAAAGTGTTGTGGATACTTAAAGGGGAAAAGGGAAGGAATTCTCAAGAATGTGTAAAGACACAGAAAGAGAGTAGAAGTAGCTCCAAAGACATTATTATGTTGTAAGTTTCTATAAATATATAATTTTATAGAAAGTTTAATTTATACATACCCTTTATTTAATTGTAACTGACAATGATTTCATATTGCTCTCTTTTTCAAAAAGTAAAGTGTTATTTGTCCAAGCTATTTTTAAAATCCCAGTGTATTCATATTTCTCTCTCCATAATAATATTCAAGAAGTATTAAAAAATCCACTATCTGAAAAAAACATGTACAATGGTAATTATAGGTTTAAAATATTTGACAGACTTTCCCCATCCTATCTAACGATAGAATATTATGCTGGGCTCTACTATTTGTCAATTTCTTTATATATGGCAAACATCTTTATTGACTGTAAAGCAATAATTGTCATGGACTTGAATGAACAAAGACCTTTTACCTTCATTTACCTTACAATTTATTTTATTTATTTGCCTTGTCATTATTTTTGGCAATACCATCAACCAGAACATTTGCTTGCAACACATTTCTTTAATTATTTTCAAATGAAAAATCACTAATGCATCACAGCGAGCCATTTCTTGTAAATTTATTAAATGTACTTAGAGTTTTTTAAAGTTTATTTTAATGAATTGTGTTTCCACCTCAAATACAAACTAGGAAAATATTATCTGAGGTTGACTATAATTAATAAAATCTACAAGAAGAGAGAGTATTACTTATTCATTGATGGGCCTGCCTCTGGCATCTAGAAAATTCTTATTACATATGTGTTGAATAAATAAGCTCTCATGATAATTCCCACAATGGAAGTTAGGATAATCTGAATCATTGTTCAAATTGTCACAGTGCTACAGAGAGACGAACACTGTAAAATTTGTTTGGTTGATAAAAGGAGAATCAGAGGAAACGTCGGAAAAATATAGAAAAAAATCAGAAAAAACTGCAGCTTAGCAGTCCCTTCATATACAAAATTCAAATTTAGCAAAGTCTTTACATTTTTATCCTTTATATACATAAAATTCTTTAAAGAATACCCTACAGAATACTAAAGAATGCTGAGTAATTCTCCACAGCAGGAGGGTGGGTGGGTGAGAGTATATATCTTCTTAGTCAAAATATTTTGTGACTTATGCCCATTATCCTTTGGATATTTTTAATGCATGTTAATGTATATAATCATAGTCAATTTAAAATGTCTTTAATAACTAAAGTTATTAAGTATAATATAGTCCCATATTGCTCATGGTTTCTTTTTTTTTCAAAATTAGAATCTTTTTGGAAATAGAATACTTGGGAACAGAGAAAGATGTAAAGATCTCTAGATGTGAAAAAACACAGATGAAATTTACATTGACTTTGAAAGAGGGATAAACTTTTCCAGGCAGACATGACCAGTAGAATGTTAGACAATCTTGTTTTAAAAAAGCCCACACATAGGCATAGAGCCATGACAGATGTTGAAAGCCTGTAGTATTAACAAAGTGGGAATGTGTTGGTTTAGCAAACTTAGAGGAAAGGAATGGCTCAATTAAGAGTGGAGAGATAGGTAGGGCCAAGATTTTGAAATGTACTGTCTGCTACTGTGAGGAATTAAGGCTAATTTGTAGACATAGAGAAGATGGAAATAGTTATATATGTAGGGTCAACATATTTGGTTTAGTGAAAATAATTAGTAGCAGTACTAAGGGAATAAATGTGAAGATGTTCAGTAAATAGTTGAATATATTGGTTTGAATCTCAGGAGTGAGTATTATCCTATGATCAATTTTAATTTAAGGCTTTGTAGTGGATACATTTTGGCTTATATCCTGAATAAGACAAGAACCAAGATTAGAACCCTAGGTTACAAACATTTAATGAGAAGCTGGAAAAAAAAAAAAGAAGAGATAGAAGAAGAGAATCATATGGAGTGGTGAAGAAAATATTACCAAAAATAAATAATATGACTATGATCAAGAATAGAAAAGAAATAAAAATTTGTCACATGTAGGCAAGTAGGGAATCCCTGGGAACTATATTAAGAAGCATATCAAAACACTCAGAAGGTAGAAAATATAGAAGTAATTGGGAAAAAAACTAAATGTTTTTTGTTTAATAAATGCTTGAAGTATAGTATAAACAGGTATCTTTATAAATCACTACAACATGAAAACTGCTCTGAAACTATTACTCACATCAAGAAATAGAATCACCAGAATCTAAAATGTCCATCTTCCCAGTCAGTATCCCCACCCTGCCCTCAAAAGTAAGTGCAATGAGACATTCAGCATCTAGCGTATTTTTGAACTTTATTTAAATCAAATCATATAGTATGCATTCTTTTTGTCTTCTTTCAGTCAATATTTTGTAACCAATCTATTATCCTTATTGTTTCATGTAGCTGTAGTTCACTAACTCATTGTTTTCTAGTATTCTAATGTGTATATATATATATATATATATATATATATATATCCACAGATTATTCGTGAATTATATTTTTGTGGTAATTTGCATTGTTTTCTCTTTGAGCTATTATGGATAATTTTGCTGCAACTATTTTTGTACAAGTCTTTTGGTACACATATGTTTACTGTGTGTTTAAGTATATACTTAGCAGTAGAATTGGTAGAACAGAAGGAATGCATACATTAAGCTTTAGTATGTGCTGCAAAAAAAGTTACCAAAATCATACTAATTTACATGCCTACCAGCAGTGTATGAAAATCCCTCTTACTGTACATTTTTGTCAAAGCTTGGTATTGACAGCCTGTATTGTCAGTTGACAATACACACATGTTTTGTTTCTGGGTGCTCTGTTTTGTGGCAATGATCTCTATGTCTGTCTTTATGCAAGTATCATATTGTTTTGGTTACTGCAGCTTTGTAATGTATTTTGAAAACAGGAAGTTTGATGTCTCCAGTATATTTCATGTTAAGTGTTCTTAGTAATATAAAATAAAATAAGAATAAGAGTAAATAAACACAATAAGATGAATAAACTAAAAAAAAAAGAGAGAGGACAGATTTATTTTTTATTCAGAGGAAGACTTTGTGATGATTGGTAGATCAGAAGGAAAAGTTTATAATAGAATTGACAATACAAGTTGTAATGTTTAAAATAATGTAGTTTGTAAGGCACAGGCATGGCAAACTAGGAAATGTAGCTGAGAGAGAGGTTGGATAGGGTGAAGGCCTCAAAGTGAAAGACTCAAAATAAATGAAAGCCAATTTAAGAAAATGAAAAAGTGGCAAATATTAGGAAAATAAGGTTAAAAATTGAAGAGGAGAATTTATGAATTTCCTTAACAGAAGATTTCTAATATTATTTGTTCTACTGAAGACAAAGTCCAGAGAGTAGACATGAGCGTATAACTCAAGGGACATAATTTTATTTTATTGGTGTTTCTTTCTTTTTGCGAAAGAATAGTTAATATAGCAGTCTCTTACTTTGGGCCCTTTTCAATATATAAAATATGATTAACAAAAATAAGATAAAAAGCAAAGATATAAATAGGGCACAAACTTGCAGATACTGCATTATGCTTTCTTTTTTCTTATGCACCTTAATTTATTCCCAAATAATGGCATTTGAATAAATTGTGTGACTGATTAGCAAGTTAAGATATTTAGCTAAAGAAGCAGGTACTAACGAAAACCTGGGACTTTTAAGCAAAATTTTGAGTACAAGTTTTAGAATGAGCAAATGCAGAATAAGAAGAATAATTTTAAACAAAATAATGATTCTCATGTTAATAAGAATGATTGGAGAACATTATGGCCAGGCCTCTCATCATCATAAATGTAAGTAATTTAAAATAATTATTATTTATTTGCTCTCCCATGTTAATTATTCATTGGGTTACTTTTCTAATTAAAAAGGCAAACAACTTTAAAAAAAACTGGTCTTTTGCTTTTTTTTTTCTCTTGGCTAATCAAAAGTGAGATATTCTGAATAGGGTTACAGATTGGAATTATTAACTTATAAAATATCCAGATTATCAGAAACAGCATAAACAGACATAAATATGAATCTGGATAGACTTACCCCAACTGTATCACAGATGAGATGGCTCAAATTTGTAATATTGATTTACATACTGAAATTTAAAATTTTTCTAGCACATTTTCTGAGTCCATACATTAATTTAATGAATATACACTGTAACATCTTTTGTCTTTAAACAGAGGTAGAAACAACAATGAAAACTTGAAAATTTATATCAGAAGTCAATATATTTCTATGAACATTTACAAGATATTTACTATTTTCCTAGAACCTTGACCACTGGCCCCATAAAATTAGCAAGGAAAAGGAGATTCAATTCTACACAGAAAGAAGAATCAACCAAATCTACTTATGTTCGAGCAATGAGAAAACCTGTATTCCTAAAACAAGAATATATTGCATTCTGACCATCTATAGGTTTTCTTGAACCTTTTTATAATATTTTGATTAAGCCCACATGGAAATATATAGTGTATGTATTCCAAATTTATAGTAGGATGAAAAATGGCAACAGAATGAATTAAACTGAGAACAACAACAACAATAACAAAAAACACTATTAAAATAGTCCTCCAGGGCTTCCCTGGTGGCGCAGTGGTTGAGATCCGCCCGCCGATGCAAGGGACACGGGTTTGTGCCCTGGTCCGGGAAGATCCCACATGCCGCGGAGCAGCTGGGCCCATGAGCCATGGCTGCTGAGCCTGCGCATCCAGAGCCTGTGCTCTGCAACGGGAGAGGCCACAACAGTTAGAGGCCCGTGTACTGCAAAAAATAAGAAATAAAAAAAAATAAAATAAATAAAAAATAGTCCTCCAACTTCTTAAATAGTTTATTCACCAATATTATTATTAATAACTATTAATCACGTTTCTTCAACTGTATATGGACATAATTTTGAGAAGGAAAAATACCTCTGTATTTAATAAAAAAAGTTGTATAAGCTTTCTTGGCTTACAGATAAACAAAATGGTTTCAGTCTTAAGAAAACTGATTTTAGCAATGCCTTTGCCAACATATTCTATAGTATATTTTCAGAGAAATTGAAGAAATGTGATCTGATTGGTTTTGCTGGAAGTTGGATTGTAACTGGTTAAACTATTGTATCTATGGAGGTCCTGGGGACTCAGTGGTAAAGGATGAATATTCTGACTTTACCTGATATCTCAGTGGCTATATCCAACTCATTTGGGTATGAAAGCCTGAAGATCCATGGAGAGGCTGGATCTTCTAGTAATAGAAATCAACTAGATCTTGTTTTTTGAATTTGAGCTTTGAAAAACCTCACTCTTTTCTCAAGAATTTTCTCCATTAGGGAATAGTTCACCATAAGCCCAGTTCAGATCCACAGGAAGTAGTTTGTGGCACACATTGAGATCTTCAGTGTGTTCCTGACTCGGTTGCAGATCTCACTTCCATTCCCAGTCCCATGTTGATGTAGAATAACTATACTCTGTGCCCTAAAGATCTCTATTTTAAAAATGCCATGCATTGATTTACAATATTTTATGTATTTTTATAATTATAAAGCACCTTTAAAATAAAATCAGATATGTGAGAGATGGAGATGAAAAGGAGAAAGAGAGGAAGAGAAAGGGAGGAAGAGAAAAGAATAAGGTAGATGGAACGAGAAAGTAGGGGGTAAGGAAGGACTAAGCTAATGAAAAAAGGAACCAATGGATGAGCAAACATGGCTTGAACCCATAAATGTTTGTTGGCTTAAAGGAAAGGAGGAAGAAATTAAGGTGGGAGAAAGAGAAACAAAACTAACATTCATTGACTCTTTAGTATGTAATAGTCACTGTACTAGGCAATTTCACTTATTGTATATGAAATTCAATCTCTACATCTTCCTTGCGAGATAACTATTTTTCATGTAATAGAACTGAGATTCTCTACCTGGTCTGTCAGAATCTGAACCTCAGGATCTTTATGCTGAAAATCTCAAAACAAGAAATGAACTTTCCCCATTGAAAAACTACACAGCAAGCTTTTCTAATCCTTAGTTTTTTTCCACCACCCTAACCATATATGAAGACATATGCTTGGCAGTTATGAGGCTGAAGTTTTCTCTTTACCATTTTATTGCCCTTATGTCATTTCTTGGTTATAATTTCCATAACATCAAGTCAAAAATGCAAAGAATCTATGTGGTGTCTTAAATGTGTAATTTCACCTACCTAATCAATATTCCAACCGTGTTAATATTTAATAGTGAGGCAGAGAAGACAACAATATTGATATGCACCCTTCCTTCCTAGACAGATTTTCTGTCTAAATTTGTATGCCCCATAAAGCTGAAAGGAAGAAAGGGAGAAACTACACATTTGGTGATCAGGAAAATAATAAAAATCAAGTCTCTCCTCTGAGAGAGAGCCAGCTCCAACTCCTATAAACCTGTCTCTGAGAAGAACATTAATGGCCTCTGCTGGAAAAACAAAATGGTTGATAATTTTGTTGTTTAAAAAACATCTGAAAATAAACCAAATTTATAAGATGTAGAAAATTCAATTTTATATCATTAAAACACTGATATGTTTCATGACAGAAAACTTATCAATGGATCACACACACACAGAAATATATCACTATGTTCAGTTTATTATTTTTGCAAATGCTAATGAGAAATAAAGAATTGAAATGTATGTAAGTCATAAAAAGTGATTTTTGGGGGAGGAGGAAGATGTTGACTTAAGTAACTCCGAAAATGAGTGTAATCTATAAGACTAAAGGAAAAAGGAATTGCACATAAGCACTGACTTGATGACGTTGTTTTCCACAGAGGCATGTGTTCACAATTCTGATACTGTTATACATGTATACTAGGATTGAGCAATTAAGTAAAGAGAGCCAGAAGTCTCACTCTTGGAATGAAAATTTACAGATAAACAAGTGGAGGAGGCTAGAATGATCCATGTGGTAATGAATTAGAGTTGGAGATGCCAGAATGAACTCATATTTAGCTTAATATGGACATAGATCATTATATCTATATCTATATATAGATTTTTGTGTGTACATGGGTAGTCTACAAACATATATTTCCTTGCTCTGTCAACTGAAGGGCCTAAAAATGACACCCTGTTAACTATGAGCACATTTATTCATATCTTGATTTCTAATAACATTCTCCAATAAAAAGAATCAGAGTTACCCATAAAGATGGATGATTCCATAGACAAGATGAAAAGATGAGGCTGAAAAATCTTGTAGTGCCAGAAATAAAGTGCTCAAAAAACCCCACAAAACCCCAAAACCCCCACCATATTGAAGATGGTATGTCAAAGGGACACTAGAGCCAATTAAAAGAGCTCCCAATGGACAAAGATGGAACCACTCAATCAAAATAAATTTAAAAATCCAGTTGTATTGAACTATAATCCAAATTAATCTAAATATCTATGAAGCCATTAATTTTTAATAAATTAATAGATGCAGAGGAGCAGACAAATCTCCCATGCAGAAGAATTCTGAATAATTTATGTAGATACTCTGCCTTCAAGAAGAGGGAGTATGACTCCCATTCCTTAAGTGTGAGTACTTCCAAAGAGTATGGTATGAAAAGGGGGAAAGAGAGTAACTTTACAGAGGAGAAACCCAACACAGACTACTTTAGCCAGGTAATCAACGTCAAGATCAATAGTGATAAATCACATTGATTAGTATGGACCTTTGATATAATGTGATTAAAGTGACATTTTACTTGTGTGCTTTCTCTTCCAAAACCCATAACCCCAGTTTAATCATGAGAAAACTATCAGACACATGTTAATAGAGAGATATCCTAGAAAGTACCTGATTAGTACTCCTCAAATCTATCACTCATCAAAAGCAAGCAAAGTCTGATAAACTATCACAGCCAAGAGAAACTTAAGAAGACATGACAGGTAAATGCAAGGTGTATTGGATGGAATCCTGAAACAGAGCAAGGACATTAGGTGAAAACTAAGGGGATCTGAATAAACTATAAGATTTACTTTTTACTGTATTGATACTGGTTGTTAATTGTAATAAATGTACTAATAACAAAGGTACTAAGATGTGTGGGGGATAGGGAGGGTCTCTGTACTGTCTTCTTAATTTTTCTGTAAACCTAAAACCATTCTAAAAAATAAAGTCTATTAAAATAAATTCAAGGAATGTAGATTGTATGAACATAGAGTAAAAGCAATGAGCAGCAGAGTAGGGAAATGGTGATGTCCTTTTTTGTTGCTTTAAAATAAACTCTAAGTAATTGCCATGGTCAAGTATGCTCAATAAATTTTATTTGATTGACTGATTGAATGAATGAATGAATGGACAAATGAATGACAAATATATAGCATGTTACTTCCAGTTTTCCATTACCTTCCTTTGATAGATTTCAATTATTGGTGAGGTTTTTCCACATTTCCTGAACATGACCTCAGAATCTTTTCTTTAATTTTCTCCTGGCTTTCTCAAAATTTAAATGAAGTTGATCACTGTTCAGCTGTATTGTTTGCTTCTCTAGTGGATTTTTGAAACTCTTGACAATAATGAATTAATCCTTCCTAAGTGTTACCCTGAAGTGGGTAATAAAAACAAATAAGATCATGTGATTGGTCTATAATGTGAACTAGAGAACTTGATAAAGGAGTTTGAAATAAATTTAAATTGAATATCTACCATATAAAACAATTAGTATTAATAATTGAATATTACTCAAAGTATGGATAATCCTTACATGCAAGGCACAGAAATCTTTGACACACTTCGAACTCTTCTTTGCTATTGTTGTGGGTTGGTGTAAAAATAAAGTCAAAACAAATTTTATACTCAAACAGCTTCTGGTCCATGCGTATGGATAAAACATTTGTCTATGAACTGTTACTAGTAACAAGTGAATGTGTAGCAGAAGTGGCAAATATTCCAGAGATTCAGAGGAGGGAGGAGGCAAAGTAACCTGGATTCCTTAGATACAGAGGAGAAATAACTGAACTGACTCTAAGTAGTGGATTTTATTCCCCGAGTTTCTACAATAGGATCAATTTCTATTCTACACAATGTCTATTAAAAGAGGATATTATGATGCATCCTATCTATGCCGCAAGAGTTTGAGGATTCAGAGAAATTTTGCACAAAATGTACATTAAAATTTATAAGAAATAGGCAAATAAAGTATCCCTCCATCTTCTATCTTTAAGCTTATTTCCTCTTCCTCCTCAATTCCAACAGTTCTTCAAGCCACTGGACTTAATCATCCATTAAATCTACTGCTTTTGCAGTGTTCTTGTCAATCAACTCTCCTCTCTGTTGTTGAAGACTCTCTAGACCCAGGCTCCCTCTTACTTCATCTATTTGCCTTATTTGACACTGACTACTCACTCCTTCTTGAAATGTATTTTCCTGTGGCTTCCAAATCCTCCTGACTTTTCTACTGCTTAAGGTTGTTTCTTTTCAGTCTCCCTTGCTGATTCCTCCTGATCTTAACAGTAAACATTGATGTACTACAAGTTCAGATGCAGTATCTCATTGACCTTTTTCTTCGGTCTACACTCACTCATTCACTGAGTTTCTCAATCCACTCTCATGCCTTTAAACATCATTTTTAAGATAATGATTCTCAAACATATATAAAACTGAAGTTTGGGAAAATTTTTCCCATTTTTTTCTGGCCTCTGAGTCATTTTTGACATCTTTCTTTATCTTGCATCCCAAGTCTAACCCATCAGTAAATCCTGTTGGTGTCACCTTCAAATTATATCCAGAATCCTACAACTTTTTACTGCCTCAAACATGTGAACTATACCTGTAATCCGGCACACATATATTGTTGAATATATTGCTCTTCTTTTGTATTTGTTTTTCCTTATAAAGATCTGAGACTCTTTAGGAAAATATCTGTCTTTCTGAAAGAGTTTTCAAATGGCATTTCCACGGAGTAACACTACTGCCATTCCTTGATGAGGTTTTCACTGACCCTTGGAGAAGATATCAAGACGAAGATACCAACTGTCTTACCATCTTAAAGATTGCCTTTTACTATTAAATAAAGATAAAAAGGAAAGGTGATTGCATTTATTTCAAGTCTTATTTCAAAAAAAAATGTTAACAACATTATGACTTTTCTATATTGTGACTTTTAATCTATGACATCCAATTGCATATGATATTAGTCTATTAATACCTACTTGAATTTGGATCATATTTCTGAAGGCATCTCACTGTATAAGCATAAGTAAAACATTTAATTTCTCTGAAATTCAATTTCCTTGTACATAAAATATAGATAATAATACTATTTTAAAATTATAAATATAAAATGATAGTTTCTGGAAGGAAAGAAATTATAAATAGATTAGTTATTATCATTTCCATAGGTCTAGAGCCTAATAATAGTGTCTGGTGCATGCTGAAGTAAAATAAGATGTTTGAATTGCATATACATTCCGTGAAGATCAAATAATAGAAGATATATTTATTATAGCAAAATATGCAAAGTTAAGGACTTAAAGTCATTTTCAACTCAGCTTTTGTTTTTCTCACCTACAATCCAGAATCTCATTATATATATATAAAATCCATATTCAGATTCTTCCTGAGCCAGAGACTGTGAATGAAAATGGTAAGTTAATAATTCCATTGAAAATTTGCAATATTATTTTATAAAGTTGGACCACAGTACTAAATGCATTGTATTGAAACACCAATCTGATGAAATCTGCTCCCCACCACCATGTGATTTATTCTGTCTTCATTCATTTAGCTTGAGAGAAAGGTATTAAGTGAAAAAAAGTGCTGGAGTCTTGCTGTGCACATGTCATACTCTCATCAATTGATAGTAACAGATGCATAAGAGTAATTTGGAGTCATCAGGAAACAAGTGAGTAAAGGGAAAAATAAACCTACTTAATTTGATGTTTTATTTAATGAGAACACCTTGGGTTAATATTAAAAGCAAGTCATGTCTTTCTGAAAAGATTAGTCTCTTCCAGCAGGTTACTCAGATGCTCACTCTAGTTGACAGCAGTTTTTAGTTCTAATAATCTTAGTACCGAGAATGAAGAGGGATGCTGATAAACCTTGCAACTGTTAATAATTAGAAATGCATAATGGTAACAACATTTACACCTCCAGCTCTTTCTTCCTATAAGTATTTGGATAACATACAGTTGAAGAACTACCCACAGTTAATATAAGTCCAAAGTTTAGAAAGAAAGAAATATTACCAAGCTATAATAATAAAAGCAGTATAGGCTTGGCATAAAAACAGACACACAGATCAATGGAACATACTAGAAGGCCCAGAGATAAATTCAACTAATTTATAGTCAACTAATTTTTGACAAGGACACCAAGAACGTACAATCGGGAAAGGATAATCTCTTCAATAAACTGTGCTGAGAAAAATAGAAATCCACATGAAAAAGAATAAACTTGGACTCTTGTCTTAAACAATACACCTATTATCAACTCAAAATGAATTAAAGACTTAAATGTAAGACGTGAAACCATAAAATGCCTAGAAGAATACTTAGGGAAAACCTCCTTAACATTGGTCTTGGCGATGATTTTTTGTATCTGACAACAAAAGCACAGGCAACAAAAGTAAAAATAAAAAAGTAGAACAACATCAAAGTGAACAGTTTATGCACAGCAAGAGAAGCAATCAGCAACATGAAAAGACAACCTATGGAACAGGAAAAAATATTTGCAAATCATAGATCAGATAAGTTAATATCTAAAAATATAAAATGAACTTTTCAATTCATTAGCAAAAAACACATAAACCAATTAAAATGGTCAAAGGACCATTTTGAATAGGCATTATTCCAAAGAACACATACCAATGGCCAACAAATATAGCAAAAGATGTTCTACATCGTTAATCATCAGGAAAATACAAATGAAAAATACAATGACATATCACCTCATACCTGTTCGGATGTCTATTATCAAAAAACAAGAGATATAAATGCTGGAAAAGGTGTACAGAAAAGGGAACACTTGCACCCTTTTGATGGGAATGTAAACTGGTACAACCATTATGAGAAACTATATTGATATTCTTCAGAAAATTAAAAACAGAGTTACCATATGATCCAACAGTTCCACTTCTGAGTATACATCTAAAGGAAATGTACCATACTTCCATGTTCTTTGCAACATTACTCACAAATAGCCAAGATATGGAAACAAGTGCCCACTGATGGGTGAATGGATAAAAAAAATGTGATATCTATATATAGATATAGAGATAGTTATGTGTGTGTGTATATATATATATATATATATATAGAATATATATAAAATGGAATATTATTCAGACATAAAAAAAGAAGGAAATTCTACCATTTGAGACAACATGGATAAAACTGGAGAGCATTATGCTAAATGAAATAAGCCAGACAGAGAAAGACAAATACTGTATAGTATAACTTACAATGTGTAATCTAAAAAAACAAATAAGAACTCATAGAAACAGAGAGTAGAATGGTGGTTGTCCAGGGCTAGAAGGGTAATGTAAATGGGGAAAATTTGGTCAAAGGATAGAGACTTTCAGTTATAAGATGAATAAGTTCTAATCTAATGTACAACATGGTGACTACATTTAATAATACTGTATTGTGTATTTGAAATTTGCTAAGAAAGTAGATATTACATGTTCATTCCACAAGCACACGAAGTTAACTGTGAGGTGATGGACATGTTAACTTATTTGATTGTGGTAAGTATTTCACAATGTATACCAAATAATCTCATTGTATGCTATGAATACATTACAAGTTTATCTGTCAGTTATACCTCAATAAAACTGGCAAAGAAAAGAAGAAACCATTCATAAGACACACGATCATCCATTTTGTACTGAAATATTAGCACATGCATGTATTACAAACATTAAAGCAGGCAAAAATTCATTTAAGAAAAATAAGGTAACTTCCATGGCAATATTATAAAATTATATAATAAAATTTCAAATATATCATATATATATTATAAAAATACATAAGTAGAGAGTTATAGAAATATAGATTATTTTAAAATCTAACAATTTTAAATATAAAATTTGCCTTTTGTCTATTTAGCATAACATTACATGAACTTGTCAGAATTTACCTAATCAGACTCCAATCGGCACATATTTGGGTGCTTTTCATGCTTTTCTCTTTAGGATTACACTAGCTTCTCTTTAATGCTGATTATCTAATATTTATTTTTCTCTGAATGGGATGGACATATTCACTAGAAGGCAATTTATACTTTAGAACCTAGTGAATGATGAATCCGAGGTAATATCAGAGTTAATTCTAAACTTTGGTTTTGGATAAAAATAGAGCTATCAATATCATATGATCCAGCAATCCCACTCCTGGGAATATATCCAGAGAAAAACATGGTTTGAAGGGATATATGCTCCCTAATGTTCATTGCAGTGCTGTTTACAATAACCAAGACATGGAAGCAACCTAAATGTCCACTGACAGACGAATGGATAAAGAAGATGTGGTACATATATACAATGGATTATTACTCAGCCATAAAAAAGAATGAAATGATGCCATTTGCAGCAACATGGATGGACCTGGAGATTATCATACTAAGTGAAGTAAATCAGACAGAAAGACAAATATCATATGATATTGCTTATATGTGGAATCTTAAAAATAATGATACAAATGAACTTATTTACAAAACAAAAACTGACTCACACACTTAGAGAATGAACTTATGGTTACCAGTGGGGAAGGATGGGAGGGAGGGATAGATTGGGAGCTTGGGATTGACATGTACACTGCTATATTTAAAATAGATAACCAACAAGGACCTACTGTATAGCACAGGGAATGCTGCTCAATACTCTGTAATAAATGGGAAAATTTTTTGAAAAAGAATAGATACATGTATAAGTGGACCACTTTTCTGTACAAATGAAACTAACACAACATTGTTAATCAACTATACTCCAATATAAAATAAAAATTTTAAAAACTAAAAGTTTGGTTTTGGAGAGAAGAGTGTGTGTGTGTGTGTGTGTGTTTATAGAACTACCTTGTTTGGATTGCACAGCATAAACAACAGCTCTGCCAGAAAACTTTGCCCCAGAAACCAGTCTTTCTATAACAGTTGTGCATTACGTAGTGAATCAGGTATGGTTCATAGTCTCTCAGTGCCATTATCGTGGGGAATTTGACACTAAAAATATTTTTACCAAATTAATTATTCTGTCACAAAAATATAACAGAAACATGAAATAAGCTGTAATTCATGGTTATTTCCTAGGGCAGGCGTAAGGGAAAAGAAGAACTTAAAAAAATTCTATGATATCAAACAACTTACAATGGGGAATGATCAGTTCTACAAACATACAATTAAAATCAAACAGAATTTAACAACAGGTTGTTGTCTCTTATGAGAGAAGCAGCCACAATCTCTTTGGTCACTATAATTTGCTCATATAATCCAGTAGTGTAGACTTGTTTTCATTTCATTTTGGTTCTACTTATGTGACCTCTCCTCTGGCAGGTGCACAAACATATCCCAATTTTATTGAGCCCAGTACTATGTAAACAGCATAAAAAGTAGTAGGATGTGTTTACCTAACACAATCCTAGAAAATCACAGTCTTATTGATGAAGAGGGTACAGGAAACAGATAATAATACAAAAACATATGCAATTAACTGATAAATAATGTAGACAATTAAATTAAAAATATTTAGAAAAAAGCAAAATACAAACTGGAGAAAGTGAGATTAAAGTAGAAGGGTGATGATTGACAATTGTGTATGCAGTAATATTTAGAACATGAAGGGCTTTCCTTCTTCCCTTCTCTTCCCTACACACAGCAGGGAGAAAGCTAATTTGATTGATTATTCCAATTTATAGATTTAGAGACCACATGCAGGCTACATATATTTATTTTTGTGTTGGGGAAGTGGCATCAGATGTTGCATTTGTATCAATGAAATAGGAACATAAGGGCCTGGCTATTTACACATCCTTCAGTTTGTGTTTTTTGTTTGTTTTAAATTACATTTATCTATGTGTGTGTGCATGTATCTTCATCACCATTTAATTCTCCTGTTATTTCAGTCAGCCAGAGGTAGGTAAGAGCTCAATATTTAGACTCAATATTTAGACGTGACTGAGGGAAAAGGAGAGAGTGTATTGGCTTTTTCACCGTAGAGTGAGTCCACACAGTTTACCAAAAGTATTTGTAAAGGCCATCATCAAATAATAAAAATTGGTATCTTGCTTGCTATTTGCTGCTGTTCTTTCCGTATATAACTTCCTCAATATCCTCTTAGGGTAGAATGAGGTTAAAACTAGTTTCAGTTAGTCCTTGTCCCCTTGACAAATAACATAAAACTATAGTGTCCGTAACATTGATTTTCTGTTCACATTTTCTGAGCTGGCTAGGGGGTTGAAGCCCAGTATCTGGGGGATAGGTAAAAGTGCTCATTATTTTTGTCTCCCTCCTTTTTCTCTGGCACAGGGCATTTTGTTTGCATGGCTTTTCCAGGAATTGTAGTGCTAAGACCAAATCCTTAGACTTCATGATGGTGAAATGTACAGGCCCAATGAGATAACGAGGGTGGGAGAAGGACCCTTACAAACAGATCCAAATTTTCAATATCAGAGAAAGAATAGATATGCTGGAGGAGATGTCACGATGTCACTAGCATTTGTTAAAATATTGGTGCAAAATAACATCCTCGGGATAATGATAAATTCCTGTCCTGAACTTAAGAGATGACTTGTGTTTGAAGGGTGAAGTTGAGGGAGGATTGAGATGTGGAAGAGAAAGTCATATTTAAGAAGACCCTCTTTTGGTTCAAGCAATATACTGCATTATGTTACCTAATTTATGAGTAAATGATAGGCACAGGGGTATTCATTGCCTTTAAGAAATATAAGGTACACTTGTGTAGGAAAAAATGACTTTCCAGTTGGTCATTCTCCTAGAATATCACAAGCAGTTGTTAACTTATTCTTCTGAAGTGCTGAGAAAAGGTGAAAGGGATCTGAATATTATGTAGGTTTCAGAGAGACACACAATAAAATGTTAACTTTTAATGAGTAATGCATATGAGTTTTGGAGAAAAATATAAAGGTATTTTCCAAAAGAAAATGTTTCTTTTTAAAGAAACAGATGGTGAATAAGAGGAAATGTTGCTGAAGGAATAACAAGCAGATTAGCCTAGGGGATAGAGGATTTGGGTGGGTATGGTGAGAATCAGAGTTGATTTTAATGGCTAGCTCAGTGGTACTCAAATTCTTTATAAAATTACACTGTGGGAACCCCTCCTTTACTCACTGAAGCAAAACCTTTTCAGGCAATTCTGAGTAATAAACATGGCTACAATCACTAAGATTGATACTTCTACATTTTATTTGTGACACTGACAAATGAAAGTATCCTGATGTGGGAACCAGTTCAGATCTAGGAAATGCCATACCTAGGACTTTACTAACACATAGGGCATTGAGCTTGTAGAAGATACAGAAGAGGGATTTGTTAATGGCCATCACCTAAAAAACGGTTGTCCTGAGAGATAGGAAAAGTAGGGTTACTCCCAGAGCTTAATTCCAGAGACAGAAAGTTTCACATAGGCTGTTATTTCTTGTTCTAAACAAATGGTCTGAATATTGCCCTTTTAGCAATACTTTCACCACCATAAAAGGAAGAAGGAGCTACATCAGAGATAAAGAATTTGAAAATTGCCTAATGAGTTTCCATTTTCATTCCCATTCCTATTTCCACTTTCCACTTTCCCTAGTTTAGGCTAAGGATATAAAAATGCCGTACAAGACCATTTGTCATTTCTTACTATATCAGTAAGCTGGGAGAAAATTCCATGAGTTTGCTTCTGTCTTTTTTTTTTTTCCCAGGGGGAGTTTCTAATTTACTGTGTATATCTTATTAACCTGTTATGTAATATTTCAAGACTTGGCTTAGGAGGCAGCAAAACAATGAAACAAAATGCTGTTTGATACATTTGGTGAACTCTCGTAAATACGTTTAACAGAAATAACCAATTAAACCTTTGAGAGTTAAAAGAATTTCCCTTTGTAAAATCACTATGTTAGGTCTATTCAAGAGAAACATTTTTATTGTGGTAAAATATGCATTTCATAAAATTTCCCATTTTAAACATTTTTAGTGTACAAATCACTGGTATTTATTATATTCACAATATTATACGGCTACCTCAACTATTGTGTTCCAAAATATTTTTATCACTGCAAAAGGAAACCCTGTTCCCATTAAGCAATTACTCTCATTCCCTCCTTCTCACTGTGCATGATAAACACTAATCTGATTACCCTGTCTATGGATTTACCTCTTCTTGGTATATCATATACATGGAATCATGCAGTTGTGGCCTTTTCTGTTTGGCTCCTTTCACTTAACATAATGTAGTCAAGGTTTATGCACCTTAGAGCATGTAATAGTATTTCATTTCTTTTTATGGCTGAACATATTCCATTGCATTGTTAACCAAGAATTGCAAGAATGGAGACCTGGTTGAGACCAAAAAATTGATTATTTGTGGTTTGGTAGGACTGCAACCCAGGAAACACAGATCCAAGAAGCACTTAAATTGTAATCCCTGGACTACAAGATGGGAGAAAGCAAACAAAAACCCCGCAAGGTCACATAACTTGTTTGTCAGGAATTAGGATTGGAGATGGCAAGAAGTAAGGATGCTTGTTAAGCAAGGATCGGTCAGGGTCCAAAACAATTACATATTGGGAAGGCAGAGGGTGAGGTGGTGGTGGGGAGACTTCGAAACTACAAGGTTGCAGCTAGCAGCTGCTAGCAGATATTGTTTCAAAAACCGATGATGATGTCCTTGAGTTTGATACAGTTCAGAAAATTCGAATTCTGAGTAATGTAGGAACATACCTGAAAGTACATTCACAATGGCCACCTGGCTCCATTTTGGATGCTTGGACCATAGCTACTCCATTTTCATTTTTTAAATGATCTTAAATATGTCATCAGCATGTATGTACTATATTATGTTGATCCACTCATCAGTTGTTTGACATTTGGGTGATTTCCACTGTTCGGCTATGTGAATAGTGCAGCTAAGAACACTCTTGCCACTTTTTGTTTAAATTCACTTTGAGTCTATATGTTGCCAAAGCCACGTTTTTGTGCCCGATGTCCAGTGAGACCAAACAAACAAAACAAAACATCAGAGTTTGCAGCAGAGAAAGGTTTATTGCAGGGCCAAGAAAGGAAAACAGGCAGTTTGAGCTCAAAAAGCCCTCTCACCCTGATGGTTTTGGGGGAAGACTTTTTATAGGCAAAATTGGGGGGGAGGGCTGCAGGGTGTGTAACCTTCCTCTGGTTGGTTGGTGGTAAGCTAACAGGGTGGTGTTCCAGGAATCTCACTCATCAGCCTTCTGGTTTCAACAAGTGTGGGTCCATGTGCTTGTACTCAGCCTGCAGTCACCATCCTACACCTGGGTGGGGACACTAGTTCCTGTAGAAGAACTCAGAGATTTGTATCAGATTATTTTGCACATCCCCAGGAGGGACCAGGACCCTGCCCCACACTGCATTATTGTTTCTTTCTGCATTCTCTCATTCCCCTATTTAGTAACTGTTTTAATCTGCCCTTTGGAACACAGGGAAGGTCTAGGGGGCTGAAATCTTTTCCCTTCAAACAAGAAATGGGGGTTACAGAAAGGCTTTTGTACATGGGAGGGTCCCACAGAGTCCTGCTAGGTTTTATATACATAAGAGTAGAATTGCTAGGTTGTATGGTAACTCTATATTTAATTTTTTGAGGAATTTCCAAGCTGTATAACAACAGTGGCTACACCATTTTAAATTCCTATCAGCAATGCATGAGGCTTCCAATTTCTTCATATCCTTGCCAACATGTAATTATTTTCCCATTTTTTTAATTAAAAAATGTTAATTATAGTCATCCTAGTGAGGGTGATATGGTATCTAATTCTGGTTTTGATTTGCATTTCCCTAATGACTAATGATATTGAGAGGTTTTTTTTCATGTATTTGTTTGACATTTGTATATCTGCTTTGGAGAAATGTTCATTCAAGTCTTTTGCCTAATTTTTATTTGACCCACTTTATGACCTATTTTGTGTTGAGGTGTGAGAGGTTTTTTTAATATATATATTCTGGATACTATCATCGGATATGTTGATTTGCAAATATTTTGTGCCATTTTTTAGGCGTCTTTTCACTCTATTAATAGTTTTCTTTGATGTACAAAAGTTATGAATTTTGAAGAAGTCATATATATAATATATAAATATATATACATATTATTTTCTTTTGTGACTCATTCCTTCTAATAATCTGTTGCCAAATCCAAAGTTATGAAAATTTACTCCTATGTTTTCTTCTGAGAGTTTTATAATTTAAACTCACATAATTAGATTTTGACCCATTTAGAGTTGAACTTGTATGTGGCATGGAAAAAATGATTTTATTATTTTGCCTGTAGCTCTCCAGTTGTCTCTGCAATAGTTTTTGAAAAGACTCTTCTTCCCCACTGAATGAATGGTCTTGGCACTCTGCGGAAATCAACAGACCATTGATATATGGGTTTATTTTGGGCCTCTCAATTCTATTCCATTGATTTATATGTCTGTCCTTGTGTTAGTAGCACACTGCTTTAATTAGTGAAACTTTATATTAAAATCTGATATTGGGTGAGGCCCACAACTTTGCTCTTTTTCAAAAATGCTTTTGATATTTGGCATCTTTTGTAATTACATATGAATTTTAGAATCAGCTTTGGGATCATTGAGATTGTGATAGGAATTGCATTGAATCTGAAAAACAATTTTAGTAATAAAGTTGTTTTTAACACTGTCAACTCTTCCTTCCATGAAGAGTTTCACTTGCTTAGGTCTGCTTTAATTTCTTCAAGCACTGCTTTGTAGTTTTAAGTGAGTAATACTTACACCTACTTAGTTAAATGTATTTCTAAGTATTATAAGATTTTGATGCTATTATAAATGGAAGTGTTTGTGCTTAGTTTCCTTTTCAACTTGCTCATTGCTTACAGTAAAAAAAAAAACTGTTTTTGTGTGTTTTTCTTATACTCTGCAAATTTGCTGAATTAAAGGTTTTTTTAGCTCTAGTGCTTTTCCGTGAGTGGATTCTTTTGGATTTTTTTACATCATGTCACTTACACATACACATATCGTTTTACTTCTTCCCAATCTAGACACCTTCTCTTTCTTTCTTCCCCCTTTTCTCTCTCCCTCTTTCTTCCTTTCTCTTTCTCTCTCTCCTTCCTCCCTTCCCCCCTTCCTTCCTTCTTTTCTTTCTTCTTTCTTTCCTTTCTTTCTTTCTTTCTTTTCTTTCTCTTTCTTTCTTTCTCTCTCCCTCTTTTCTTTCTTCCTTCCTTTCTCTTTCACTTTTGGTTAATTTACTTTTGGAACTTCTAGTACAGTAATGAAGAGAAGTGGCAAAAGTGGGGATTTTTGTCTTGTTCCTGATAACAGAGGGAAAGCTTTCACTGTTGGATATGGTGTAACCTTGAGGGTTTTAAAAAAATTTTTAGAATAAGTGATATTTATCATTCTTAAGAAGCTACCCTCTGTTCCTAGTATGTTGAATGTTTTTATTTGAATGGGCATTGGATTTTTTTTCAAATGCTTTTTCTGCATCAAATAAGATGAGCAGGGTTTGTTTTCTTTGTTGTATTAGACTAATGGATTTTCATATGTCATAACACTTGCATTCCTGGGACTGATCCCACTTCACTATGGAGTGTAATCATTTCAGTGTGATGCTGGATTCATTTTCCTAATACTTTGTTGAATATTTTAAATGAACATTCAAAAGAACATTTGTCAGTAGTTTTCTTTTTTTTAATTTTATTTATTTAGTTTTTATACAGCAGGTTCTTATAGTTATCAATTTTGTATATATTAGTGTATATATGTCAATCCCAATCTCCCAGGTCATCCCACCACCACCACCACCACCCTTCACCTTCCCCTCCATGGTGTCCATAGGTTTGTTCTCTACATCTGTGTTTCTATTTCTGCCTTGCAAACCGGTTCATCTGTACATTATACTGGATTCCACATATATTGGTTGATATACAATATTTGTTTTTCTCTTTCTTACTTACTTCACTCTGTATGACATCTCTAGGTCCATCCATGTCTCTACAAGTGACCCAATTTCATTCCTTTTATAGCTGAGTAATACTCCATTGTATATATGTACAACAACTTCTTTATCCATTCATCTGTTGGTGGTCATTTACATTGATTCCATGACCTGCTTATTGTAAATAGTGCTGCAATGAATATTGGGGTGCATGTGTCTTTTTGAATTATGGTTTTCTCTGGGTATATGCCAAGTAGTGGGATTGCTGGGTCATTCTAGTTTTAGTTTTTAAGGAACCTACATACTGTTCTCCATAGTGGCTGTATCAATTTACATTCCCACCAACAGTGCAAGAGGGGTCCCTTTCCTCCACACCCTCTCCACCATTTGTTGTTTGTAGATTTTCTGAAGATGCCCATTCTAATTGGTGTGAGGTGATACCTCATTGTAGTTTTGATTTGCATTTCTTTAATGATTAGTGATGTTGAGCATCCTTTCATGGGTTTGTTGGCAATCTGTATATCTTCTTTGGAGAGATGTTTATTTAGGTCTTCTGCCCAATTTTTGATTGGGTTGTTTGTTTTTTTAATATTGAGTTGCATGAGCTGTTTATGTATTTTGTAGTTTTCTGAGTACAGGTGTTTTATATTCTTAGGTAGGTTTATTCCTAGGTATTTTATTATTTTTGTTGCAATGGTAAATGGGATTGTTTCCTTAATTTCTCTTTCTGATCTTTCATTGTTAGTGTATAGGAACGCAAGTGATTTCTGTGCATTAATTTTGTATTCTGGAAATTTACCTAATTCTTTGATTAGCTCTAATAGTTTTCTGGTGGCATCTTTATGATTCTCTATGTATAGTATCATGTCATGTGCAAACAGTGACAGTTTTACTTCTTTTCCAATTTGTATTACTTTTTTTTTTTTTTTCCTGTAAGTGGGCCTCTCACTGTTGTGGCCTCTCCCATTGCCGAGCACAGGCTCCGGACGCGCAGGCTCAGCAGCCATGGCTCACGGGCCCAGCCACTCCGTGGCATGTGGGATCTTCCTGGACCGGGGCACAACTTGTGTCCCCTGCATCGGCAGGCGAACTCTCAAGCACTGCGCCACCAGGGAAGCCCCTGTATTACTTTTATTTCTTTTTTTTCTCTGATTGCCGTGGCTAGGACTTCCAAAATTATGTTGAATGATAGTGGCGAGGGTGGACCTCCTTGTCTTGTTCCCGATCTTAGAGGAACTGCTTTCAGATTTTCACCATTGAGAATGAAATTTGCTGTGGGTTTGTCATACATGGTCTTTATGATATTGAGGTAGGTTCTTTCTGTGCCCACTTTCTGAAGAGTTTTTATCATAAATAGGTGTTGAATTTTGTCAAAATATTTTTCTGCCTCTATTGAGATGATTATATGGTTTTTATTCTTCAGTTTGTTAATACGGTTTATCACATTGATTGATTTATGTATATTGAAGAATGCTTGCCTCCCTGGATAAATCCCACTTGATCATGGTGCATGATCCTTTAATGTGTTGCTGGATTCTGTTTGCTAGTATCTTGTTGAGGATTTGTGCATCTGTATTCATCAGTGATACTTGTCTGCAATTTTCTTTTTTTTTTTTAACTTTTGTAAGTTCCATATTTTATCTACATGATTTTTGATACTTAACATTCTTTTTTTTTTTAACATCTTTATTGGGGTGTAATTGCTTTACAATGGTGTGTTAGTTTCTGCTTTATAACAAAGTGAATAAGTTATACATATACATATGTTCCCATATCTCTTGCATCCCCCTCCCTCCCACCCTCCCTATCCCACCCCTCCAGGCGGTCACAAAGCACCGAGCTGATCTCCCTGTGCTGTGCGGGTGCGTCCCACTAGCTATATACCTTACGTTTAGTAGTGTATATATGTCCATGCCTCTCTCTCGCTTTGTCACAGCTCTGCAATTTTCTTTTTTGTAGTATCTCTGTCTGGTTTTGATATCAGGGTGATGGTGGCCTTGTATGATGAATTTGGGAGTGTTCCTTCCTCTGCAATTTTGGGGAAGAGTTTGAGAAGGATGGGTGTTAGCTCTTCTCTAAATGTTTGATAGAATTCACCTCTGAAGCCATCTGGTCCTGAACTTTTGTTTGTTGGAAGATTTTTTTTTTAATTATTTATTGATTTTTGGCTGTGTTGGGTCTTCGTCTCTGTGTGAGGGCTTTCTCTAGTTGCAGTGAGTGGGGGCCACTCTTTTTCACGGTGTGCGGGCCTCTCACTGTCACGGCTTCTCTTGTTGCAGAGCACAAGCTCCAGACGCACAGACTCAGTAGTTGTGGCTCACGGGCCTAGGTGCTCTGTGGCATGTGGGATCTTCCCAGACCAGGGCTCGAACCCGTGTCCCCTGCATTGGCAGGCAGATTCTCAACCATTGTGTCACAAGGGAAGCCCCCTTGTTGGAAGATTTTTAAACACAGTTTCAATTCCATTACTTATGATTGATCTGTTCATATTTTCTATTTCTTCCTGCTTCAGTCTTGGAAGGGTATACCTTTCTAAGAATTTGTCCATTTCTTCCAGGTTGTCCATTTTATAGGCATAGAGTTGCTTGTAGTAAGCTCTTACAATCCTTTGTATTTCTGCAGTGTCAGTTATGATTTCTCCTTTTTTATTTTTAATTTTATTGATTTGAGTCCTCTCCCTCTTTATCTTGATGAGTCTGGCTAATAGTTCATCAATTTTGTCTTCTCAAAGAACCAGCTTTTAGTTTTATTGATCTTTGCTATTGTTTTCTTTGTTTCTATTTCATTTATTTCTGGTCTGATCTTTATGTTTTCTTTCTATCTGCAACTTTGGGTTTTGTTTGTTCTTCTTTCTCTAGTTCCTTTAGGTGTAAGTTTAGATTGTTTATTTGTGATTTTTCTTATTTCTTGAGGTAGACATGTATAGCTATAAACTTCCATCCCAGAACTGGTTTTGCTGCATCCCATAGGCTTTGGATCATCGTGTTTTCATTGTCATTTGTCTCTAGGTATTTTCTGATTTCCTCTTTGATTTCTTCAGTGATCTCTTGGTTATTTATTAGTGTATTGTTTAGCCTCCATGTGGTTGTGTTTTTTTATGCTTTTTCCCTGTAATTGATTTCTAATCTCATAGCATTGTGTTCAGAAAAGATACTTGATATGGTTTCAATTTTCTTAAATTTACTGAGGCTTGATTTGTGACCCAAGATGTGATCTATCCTCAAGAATGTTCCATGCACACTTGAGAAGAAAGTGTAATCTGCTGTTTTTGGATGGAATGTCCTATAAATCTCAATTAACTCTATCTGGTCTATTGTGTCATTTAAAGCTTGTGTTTCCTTATTAATTTTCTGTTTGGATGATCTGTCCATTGGTGGAAGTGAGGTGTTAAAGTCCCCCACTATTATTGTGTTACTGTTGATTTCCTCTTTTAGAGTTGTTAGCAGTTGTCTTATGTATTGAGGTGCTCCTATGTTGGGTGCATATATATTTATAATTGTTATATCTTCTTCTTGGATTGATCTCTTGATCATTATGTAGTACCCTTCCTTGTCTCTTGTAACATTCTTTGTTTTAAAGTCTATTTTATCTGATATGAGTATTGCTACTCCAGCTTTCTTTTGATTTCCTTTTGCATTGAATATGTTTTTCCATCCCCTCAATTTCAGTCTGTATGTGTCCCTAAGTCTGAAGTGGGTCTCTTGTAGACAGCATATATATGGGTCTTATTTTCATATCCATTCAGCAAGCCTGTGTCTTTTGGTTGGAGCATTTAATCCATTCACATTTAAGGTGATTATTCATATGTATGTTCCTATTACCATTTTCTTACTTGTTTTCTGTTTGTTTTTGTAGGCCCTTTTCTTCTCTTGTGTTTCCCACTTAGCGAAGTTCCTTTTGCATTTGTTGTATAGCTAGTTTGGTGGTGCTGAACTCTCTTAGCTTTTGCTTGTCTGTAAAGCTTTTGATTTCTCCTTCAAATCTGAATGAGATCCTTGCTGGGTAGAGTAATCCTGGTTGTAGATTCTTCCCTTTCATTACTTTAAATATATCATGCCTCTACCTTCTGGCTTGTAGAGTTTCTGCTGAGAAATCTGCTGTTTAACCTTATGGAAGTTCCCTTGAATGTTATTTGTTATTTTTCCCTTGTTGCTTTTAATAATTTTTCTTTGTCTTTAATTTTTGTCAATTTGATTACTATGTGTCTCAGTGTGTTTCTCCTTGGGTTTGTCCTGCCTTGGACTCTCTGCACTTCCTGGACTTGAGTGGCTCTTTCCTTTCCCATTTCAGACAAGTTTTCCACTATAATCTCTTCAAATATTTTCTTGGCTCCTTTCTCTCTCTCTTCTACTTCTTGAACCCCTATAATATGA
This sequence comes from Globicephala melas, assembly GCF_963455315.2. Lineage (NCBI taxonomy): Eukaryota > Metazoa > Chordata > Mammalia > Artiodactyla > Delphinidae > Globicephala > Globicephala melas. Next base: position 16,698,046 of record NC_083325.1, read on the forward strand.
ATGTTGCTTCATTTAATGTTGTCCCAGAGGTCTCTTATGCTGTCTTCATTTCTTTGCATTCTTTTTTCTTTATTCTGTTCCATGGCAGCGAATTCCACCATTCTGTCTTCCAGGTCAATTATCCATTCTTCTGCCTCAGTTAATCTGTCGTTGATTCCTTCTAGTATATTTTTCATTTGAGTTAGTTTATTGTTTGTCTCTGTTTGTTTGTTCTTTAATTCTTCTAGGTGTTTGTTCTTTAATTCTTCTAGGTCTTTTTTAAACATTTCTTTCATCTTCTGGTTCTTTGTCTCCATTCTTTTTCCGAGCTCCTGGATCATGTTCAGTATCATTATTCTGAATTCTTCTTCTGGAAGTTTGTGTATCTCCACTTCATGTAGTTGTTTTTCTGGGTTTTTTTCTTGTTTCTTCGCCTGGTACATAGTCCTGTGCCTTTTCATTTTGTCTATCTTTCTGTGAATGTGGTTTTCATTCCACAAGCTGCAGAATTGTAGTTCTTCTTGCTTCTGCTCTGTCAGCAGTTTTCTTACAATATCTTTATAAGGCTTTTGTATCAGGCTAATACTGGTTTTGTAAAATGAGTTAGAAAGTATTCCCTCCTCTGCTATTTTTTTGAAGAGTTTGAGAAGGATTGCTGTTCAATCTTTAAATGTTTGTTAAAATTAGTCATTGAAACCATCTGGTCCTGGGCTTCTCTTTTTTTTTTGGAGGTTTTTAAATACTGAATAAGTCTCTTTACTTTTTATAATTTATTCAATTTTTCTATTTGCTCTTGAGTTGGTTTTGTTAGTTTATGTTTTTCCAGAAATTCATCCATTTCATTAGTTTGTTGGCATATAATTGTTCATAGTCTTCTTTCATGATTCTTTTTATTTCTGTAAGTTCAGTAGGAATGTCTCCACATTCATTTCTGATTTTAGTAATTTGAGTCTTATCCTTTTTTTTTTTTCTTAGTCTAGCTAAAAGTTTTCCAATATTGCTGATCTTTTCTAAGAATGCACTTTTGGTTTTGTTACTTCTCTGTGTTGTTTTTCTACTTATTTCCTGAATGTCTGCTCTGACCTCTATTATGGCTTTTATTCTACCAACTTTGGTTTTACTGTGTTCTTCTTTCTCTAATTCCTTAAGATTTAAATGTAGGCTACTGAGTTGAGATCTTTACTTTTTCCTTTTAATATAGGCAAAGACAGCCATAGTTTTCCTCTGAGCATTGTTTTTGCTACACTCTATAGGGTTTTGTTTTTGTTTTGTTTTCATTCATTTAAAAATATTTTCTAATTTCTCTTGTGACTTCTTTCTGACCCATTGATTGTTTGAGTGTTTAATTTCCACACATTTGTGAATTTTACAGTTTTTCTTCTCTTATTAATTTCTGGTTTCATCCTATTGTGATGAGACAAAATGCTTTGTATGATTTCAATCTTTCTCAACTTGCTGATGATTGTTTCAGGATCAAGTATATGATCTAGCCTGGAGAATGCTCCATGAGCACTTTAGAAAAATGTACATTCTTCTGTTGTTGTGTAGAGTGTTCTACAGCTGTCTTCTAGGTCTAAGAGGTTTATAATGTTGTCCAGATCTTCTATTTCTGTGATAATTTTCTATTAGAAACCAAAAGTACAATACCAAAAAAGTTACAAACCAAAAATATAGTAATACTGCCTTTTATATTTACTTGTGTAGTTATCTTCACTAGTGACATTTATTTCTTCTCATGGCTTAGAGTGTCTGTCTAGTGTCCTTCCTTTCAGCTTGAAGGACACTCTGTTGCATTCTTGTATGGTAGGTTTACTAGCAACAAACTACCTCTGCTTTTGTTGTTTCAAAATATTTGTCTTGTAATTGCAATGTCTAGGCTTCTCGGGGCAATTTCTTTTAATAATTTTTTCTTGTGAATAAGTCACACTTTCTTGTTTCATTTCATACTTTATAGGTTTTTGTTGAAAACAGGACATTTTGAATATTATAATATGTAACTCTGTAAATCAGAATTTACCCTCCCCAGAATTTGTTGTCACTGCTTGTTTCAGTTTGGAATTGTTTGTCCTTTGTTTGTTGACTTTTCTAAATAAGTTTTGTGAGAATTATGTTCATTGCTGTGTGTGGTCACTAACATTTCCATTTTGTTAGCTAGTGGTCAAGGAGTTGTGTGACAAACACTTCCTGAAATTCCTGGTGTGAGGGGCACCTCACCTCTCCTGGTCTTTGCAGATTGGATCTGTGTTGTGGTACTCCATCAGTGTTTAGCAAGACCATTTGTAAGTCTGCTTTACATTCATTCACTGTTTATATAGCACCTAAGGTTCAGCCAGAAGTGAAAGCTTAGAGTTTTCTCATGTCTTTTCTGAGGATGTGTCCAGCCCTGTGCATGTGTATGGCCTTCTGGATTCCTCAGTATATGCACTTTTAAAAAACTATACTATTCCCATTTATCTTTTTATTAAACACTTCCTTGATTGTTATAAATTATTGATTATATTCCAGAGGTGTTTTTTTTTTTAGTTTATATGAGCTTAATCATTACTTTAGTGGAGGGATGACTCTAGCTTCTTAGGCCAGAGTTGATCTGAGAATGGTTGATGGAGACAGAGACACTTTAACAAATAGTGCTATTGTAAAACTTGAAAGTAAAAAATGAAAATTCAAAAAAAAAAATTAAAAACCAGGAATCATAAGCAATTTCAAAACTGTAATATTCTGGGGTTTTTAGGCTTTATCGAAATGTAATTGACATATGACATTGTTGCAGGAAAGGGGGACCCCTTCCAGGGCCCGAGAATAGGCTCTTATCTAACACTTGGAAATGAATTGTCTGAGGAGACACACATGCTGACAAAGCAAGAGACTTTATAGGGAAGAGGCGTCTGTGTGGAGAGCGGCAGTGTCAGGGAACCCAGAACTGCTTTGCCATGTGGCTTGTGGTCTCGGGTGTTATTGTAATTGGGTTAGTTTCCAGGTTGTCTGTGGCCAATCACTCATACTTGGGGTCCTTCCTGGTGGCACGTGCATCACTCAGCCAAGATGGATTCCAATGAGAAGGATTCTAGGAGGTTGGTAGGACCTATGGACTGGTGTCTCCTCTCTCCTTTTGACTTTTCCCAAATGCTTCTGGTTGGTGGTAGCTTGTTAGTTCCACATTCCTTACCAGGACAACCTGTTGTAAGATAACTCATGGAAGTGATTACTATGGTGCTTGGCCAGGGCGGGCAGTTTCAGTCAGTGTTTCCCCTAACAACACTGTGTAAGATTAAAGTGTTGATTTGATACACATATGTCAACTAAAAATATTCACAACCGAAAAGTTGAGAGTTATGTTTTATTTGGGGGACATGCTGAGGACTTCAAGCCTGGGCGGCTGCATCTCAAGTAACCCTGAGAAAACCCTGAGGTGAGGGGGGAGCCAAGATATATAGGTGTTTTGCAACAAAGTGTAGGTAGTAGGAACAAAAGATTATTGTTAATAAAAGAAAACCATATATCTCAAGTTAAGGAATTCAGTGTTTTTCTGTATATGGGAAGGTGCAAGAGTCTGGGTTCACTGAAATCACCCTTTCGATATGCACCTCGGCTATCTGGCTGCCAGTGTCTTGTGTTTTCACATCCTGAGTTTCCTCAGGGCTCACTATAGGGATTGACAAAGTCTGATGGCTGCTAGGTGGCAGGTATGCTTTGTTTCCTTCCTGAGTTCCCTCAGGGCTCACCAGCTCACTGTAGGTGGTGGCTGAAATTGCCAGTGACTGTGACATCCTTTGTTTACTGGTATGACAGGCAATACTCTATTTCTCACATATGTAATGCAAAATGATTACCACCATAGTGTCAACTAACACCTTCATAATGCCACACAATTACCATTTATTTTGGTGGGTGAGAATATTTACAATGTACTCCTTAGCAACTTCCAAGTATATAAACACTATTTTTAACTATAATCACCATGCTGTACATTAGATCCCCAGAACTTATTCATCTTCCAATTAGAAATTTGTACCCTCTGACCAACACCTCCCCATTTCTCTCACCAACAGCCCTTTGTAACTACCACTAATTCTCTGTATCTATGAGTTTGGCTTTTGGAGATCCCACACATAAGTGAGATCACAGGATTCATTGTTCTCTGATTTATTTCACATAGCATAATGCCCTCAATGTCTGTCCACATTGTTATAAAAGGCAGGATTTCCTTCTTTTCTATGACAGAGCGACATGACATATATACACCATGTATACATACACCACAGTTTCTTTATGCATTTATCTGTCAATGAAAACTTCAGTTGTTCCTATGTCCTAGCTATTGTGAATAATGCAGCAAGGAAATGGTGGCTTGATTTCTGCACATGCTCCCTCACTGTCTACCAAAGCTCACTCTGGCTGCAGCCCTCAGGACCAGGCACAGGGAGCCAGCCACAGAGTGTAGGGGGCTGTGGGTGATGCACGTGGAACACTGGGAGTGCCTGCATAACAGCTGGAAGGATCAGTAGATGAGGTTTTCCCTGCAGCTGTTGGGCAGGTTTCCTGATGGAAAACACAACACAGTTAGCAGGAATCACACCATTTAATGCCTCTAAAAATCTTAACTACTGGTCTCCTAATCTTCCTCACCCCAGCCATGGGGCTCCTGATTAGTACTCTGGAGCCTGCAAGAGAAACATGGGTCCCTTTGACAGTGCGCCACACAGCTAGAGAGCCTGGTGCTCACTCACTTGCTCTTTCTTTCTCCTGCAGGAGAAATCAGAGGCCAAGAAAGTCTCACTTAGCCATAACTTTGCCAACTTGGGAGATGGGTGATGCAAGCAAAGTCCCTCTCCAGGCATCCAAACTTGTCATTTTTTGCTCCAATAGTGTACTGGAACTTCTCCTCTGGAAACCTGGACCTCCACAACAGCCCTCTCATGCATGGATGACTGTGCAAGTCAGTGCCCCAGGCGCTCCCAGATCATGGCTCAGAGGAGCTGGAGCTAGTTCACAGGCTACTGCAGGGTCCACAGCTGGTACCCAAGGTTTGTCTGCCTATTACCCAGTGAACAAGTGGGCAAGACTCTTCCCAGGTGTATGGTGTAGGGTGCTGGAGCCCACAACCCCAGGAAAGGTGCTTTTGTTTGTGGATGGATGCTGAATTTCTGTTGTTGAAAGGAGAGACAACACAAGGAGCATTTTATGCCAGGATGCTGATGTCACTCTGAAGGAAAAACTGGTTTTCAAACTGTGATCTGGTGGCATCAAGCTTAATAGACCTTACTTAGGATTAGCCATAAGTATGAGAAATATTAAGGGAAAAATATCTGTACCATCCACCCTAGTACTTAAAGTAACACTTTTATTTGTTTACCATACCAAATAAGGTTTAAATATATATACATATATATATATTTATTTATATAATAAATATATAAATATGAAAAATGTTAGCCACAGAGGTAAAAAGGAGGCAGGGAGAGGAAAGAGACAGAGAGACTGAAAATTCAGTAGGTAGAAAGGGGAGGGAGTATCAACAAAGCTTTTTGCAGCACAATTGCCATATTTCTGTACACTTCACTGCATTTCGGTGGAAGCAACTTTTCTTGGTTTGAGAAAACTTGGCCTTATATATTTTTTTCAGCCAATTTCAGCAAATTGCTTGCTCTGTGATATAAGATGAGCTTCTCCAATAGTACTCTGCAGAAGTAGTCCCTCAGGCAGTTTGGAGTTGAATATACTGAAGAAAATGTATGTCCTCACCTTACACAACCATGGGAAATGTGAGGGTATTAAGGTCTCTGAGAAGCCTTTCCAGAAAGAAAGTTTTAAAACTTTCTTTGTACTAGCATTTCTCAAACTTACTTGATCATTAGTACTTTATTTTTTTAATATGAAACAACTTTTAACCTGAATACCATGCTTTCATAAACTCAATATTAGATCAGCAATCTCTCTGAGTCTATAGCACAGAGATAACATAGCCATCTTCCTGTCCACATGCAGTGACAGTTCGGTAATATAATAGGAGGGTTCATTATAAATTATGATATTTATGTAAATAAAATTACTGTTATATTCATGGATAATTATTTTTAAAGCATTTCATTTCCTATTCTTTCTTTGTGGAGGCAGAACAGTGAGTTGGCAGAGGGTTCAACCTTTGTTTTAGAGATGAATAAATAGTCTTAAAAAAATTAAATGCCTTACCTAAGACCTCACAGCAGCAGCTAGCTGAATTGAAATGATAAGCCAGATCTCCTGACACTTGGAACAGAATACTATTTACTTTCCTACTCTGCCTCCATATGGTCACATGTCAACAATTCATGCATAGAGCTGCTGGGGTGAGAGCTCTGGAAGCATTGTAAGACTAACTCTGTAAAATATTGAATAGGAGAAAATTAGGAGAGAATAGTAATTTAAAATTCAATTTTGATATCCATACATAGTATATTATACTTAGAGATGAATGTAACATATTTAAAGCATTTTTAATCCCAAGTAGTTTAAAAGAAAAGCGTATGTTCTTGAATGAATGAACCACAGTCATTTGAAAATTTGTACCACTTGATACGGTCAGTGAAAAAAAATCTATATTAATAAGATGTTTCTAGAGGTGCCTAGACTAAAACACTGATGTTTAATTTTTGGCACTGATCTCCAATTATTAATTTATAATTCAAAAATATGTTTTACCCATCCCCCATTCCTTATATTTTATCTTTTTAAAAGTTCTATCTTTCCTTCAACCTTCTTATTTTATTTCTTTAGCTGTTCATGGTCACCTCTGTTGAAGCAAGTTCCCGGAGAAAAGAAGGAGAGTTTGGCTAAAAGGGAAATGGCACTGGCAAATGATTCTGCTCTAGTCCTGAATGTATTTGCAAAGTGATCATTTCAAAGTGACATTGTTAGGTAGTTAGTCAGACATTAGCAGCAAGTAGGCGACAGTGGCGAAAAGACAAGTGGGAGTAGTCGAGTTACACCCCAACCATCTGGGGACCCCCCGGGGACCCGCAACCCCACCCCCACCCCGCGACCCTACCCAGAACGGGCGAGAAACTACGGTCGTGTAGCGGACAAACTTATCCTGACAAAGAAAGGGCCAGTAACGCGAGGGAACGTCTCCATGCTGCGCATGCCCAGACCAGACAGGCATCTAACCTATAGTAAAACCAAACTCATTATACCATCCTTATAGTAAAATCTACATGTGGTTTTGCACCCCACCCCCGCCCCGTGAGCTTTTCTTACGAATCAAGGGTGAGAGCCTGTGCAATAGCGAGCTTGTTACATAGCTCAGGACTGTCAATTAAATAATGATCCCCTGTCACTCACCTCGCCTCCCCGCAAAATGTTCCTTAAAAATGCCCTTAAGCCTCTACAGGAATGCTGCTTTCACTTCGCAGAAACAGCCCACTCTCCCTCTCTGAGAGTGTACCTATGCTTAAATAAACTTTGCTTTGCTCTTACGCCTGAAGTGGTAGTCTGCAATTCTTTGCTTGCTCTCCTGAGAACCGAGATTGCTGGTCCGGGTCTTCCATTGACCTCCTCGGTTGAAGATATTTTGACACAACGCACTCCAACCCGGTAACACCGCGAGCGACATTTAAGGCACAGACACAAGCAGATGAAAAAGAGGTCGCTTTGGGGAGGCTAAAAAATGTTGGTATTTTTGAAGATCAAACAGTATTTTCATGGATTTCTCTCAAACTCAGACACTATTTCTGAGATAGAGAAACTAGTCAAAGAAGCTCAAGGGACAAAATCAAGGCTTAAATTTTTTTAAAAAATATATTTATTTTCATTACTGTTAGCTGTGTTTCCAGGTATTTTAATGTTTAATCATTAAGAAAATAATGATTAAAATCAGGATTGCTGTAGAAAATTTTCCTAATTGTGTGAACACCACTGTGGCCTCATTAACAACTTTAGTCTGGGTCTAAGAACTGAATTGAAAGATGTGCCTGTACTTAACATATCAGAAGTGTATTAAAACAAAAACAAAAACAAAACAAGTCCAAAAACCAAAACTCATGGCTTAACCTTAAGTAGAATTTCTATTGTAGCCTCATTGAGTACAAAATGGAGGCGTCCTTTCTACAGGGACTTGAAAACTTCTCTATACCAGAAAGTCATTTCCATAAGAGGTACTTCATTGCTGTAAATGTTTATCCCTTTCTCCTCTGCCTCCACATTTTCTCCCCTCTATGGAGAACCCTCCGACAGCTTCCTACACAGACTCATGTAATAGGTTTCCTGGTGATGGGGAGGCCAGCTGGTATAAAACACCAGCCCCTGCACATTTAAAGTGCATTTGCATTTAATTTCAGCTTTTAAACAGTGAAGTTGGGGGTTTAGTCAGCAACTTACTGCTCTGGGGATCTCGTCTAAGTTTCTAGAGAACAGTAATGACTATAACGATAATCTTAATAGCCACTCTAGTGCCTTACATAGTGAGTAATCGGCACTTTAATGAAGATTATAAGCCAGTATGAGTTTTTGAAGTATTTATTGATACTTGGCTTATTTGGCTTCAGTCTGGGATATTTCTATTCAGTAAAGGCAAGTGATGCTGAGCAACGGTTAATCCCAGGAGGAAAAACCTGAAAAGATGAAACAACTGATTTATCTGTTCCCTGAAAGTCCCTGGGGACACCTTCTGTTCAAGATTATGCAAATAGACCTTGTTTGGATTCCTATGCAATTTTCCCTTTCACTTACTGACAACTTGCTTAATTTCCTGATTTGCTTCACAACCTGTTGCAAGCATCTTGAATCACCTCTTATTACCTTTTCTATCCCCATACTCATTTCCATTGATTCTTTCTATTTGTCCATTTGAGAAACTCAAGGACTTCTCTCTGCTATCTTATTCTGCAGTGGATCAGCATATGCCATTAGCATTCTTCTAGAAAGGATCATAAAGTCCTGCACTAAATATCAGTGCCTGGTTGTAGTATCAGACTCCTTTCTGAAAGAGTTCAGATTATAGTCCAAACATCTCTGAGTAGTGGGTTGAAGTTTAGTATCATTTCAACAGCTTCCAATATGTAAATATGACTTGCCATTCTGAAGATCTTTTAAGAAAGCCAACTCAGTAGGAAAGTTCTCTCTGAAAGCTTTTCATGGATATGCGTATTTTTAAGATCAAGGATTAAAAATGATTCTACATTCCATGTCTATAAAGTGTTTAATCACAACAAAGCTGCCTAAACCACCCATTCATTTATCAAGACCTTGTTGCTAACTATGTCCATGGTTAGGGGAGAAGCTGATAACTCATTTACATTTCTGGTTCAAAGGGGAAATGTGCCTTTTGTAAGGTTTCTCACAACATAATCCATGCTCTGCAGATTCCCAAACTCTGTCATAGGTCCCTGAATCTGAATATAATGGAGTCATGGTTGAGAAACTACATTTTGAACAATTACTCAGAGGTGTTTCAGTGTGGTATAAAATATGGGGACTACTGATAAATACATGGTCCTGAGAACAAAACACTTCCTTGATTTTATTTCAATAAATGGTATGCATTGATTAATTTAAGCAGCAGTTTTAACATTTGTTTAATATGTCAAACTACATGAATATTGATCTGCTTCAAATTATTGTCACTCTCTGATACAAAGTAAGCTTGGTGATGTGGGCAGAAACAAGAAGTTCTTTCATTTCTTCTTTCTGTCTGCCCTGGGCTTCAGTTCACTGGGCATTTCTAGTATATGGAAAGCAGAAAAATTGCCCCTCTCTTGGTTGGTATCAGCTTTTGAGACAGCTAAATTCCTGTTTCCTGGTCAGCACCCTTCCCCACTTGATATCTCTTTTTCTGTGTCCATCTAGTCTCTCTGAAACAATCACTGCAGAACTTAGAGAGGAGTTGGGTGAAGTAACTGTGGGAGGGTTAGGCTACCACAGAAAGTGACCAGAGGCAGAACTCATGAACACTTGAGACCTAATAGCAGTGCCAGTGGACTGTATCTTTCATCATACTCGATTCCAGTATTCCAGAGCTTCACATGCTGGACATCCAGTTACGAATTGTGTCCATCAATCCACTGATGCAGTAAAAGAAGCTTTCTAAGAATGAGGATACTCAGTGCTGACATGTATTCAATGAAATATCTCTTCCAGTTCATTTGTATATACAATTATAAAATGGCACAGATCCAATCACCCTTATCTTAAAAGCCTCAGGGCAAATGATTCTTGGAATTCAATTTTTTCAGAGGTTAGAAAGTCAAGATAATTTGCAGCATCCAAAACAAACATTTTATTATTTCTGCAGAAAACTCTATGGATATTTCATATACTAGAACAAATCAAGTGTATAATTAGCCTCTGAGAAAGTGGAAAAAAAGAAGCATCTCACATCCAGAAGCTGTGTGGCATTCATAGCTAGACCACACTGTTTTCCTATTATCCTACCTAAGCAACTTCACAGAACACCAACCTCAGACAAGGTTACTCTGATTCTGTGATAAAGTGGAGAAAACATGGCCACTTCTTAACTTTGTCTAAGCACAACTAAAATCATTGCCAAACATTCACTTTCTGGGGTAAAATGAGTGAGTACTACTTCTTTACCAATTGTGTTTTGGTAAAGCTTCATTCTCACTGTAGCCTGCCCTTCCTATAGATAAAATTTATTGAGATACCCAATCAAAGAATTGCCCCTGTCTTCTGATAGCATCCAATCTAGAGCTCACCCCACTCCCTTTAGACTCTCTTCAACATCACCCACACAAAGCCCAAGACCAGTAAGTAGTTATTTCTAATATCCTCTTACAGAGATAACCCAGTGTGCTTCATGGTGTGTGTTCTGTACTGAGTAATAAACACAATTTGCTCAACTTCAGGTGTGTTCCTAACAGTTTTCAGTGGAAGGCATTGGCACCTCATATTGTGTCAGTTCAGGTCATCTTTCGATACTAAATGAGTTCAAATAAATCAGGCTTTGTCATTAAATGAGTTATGAAAGAGATTTTTAAGTTTAAAGATATTTAGGCTTTAGAATTCCAGATAAGGCCTTGCACACACCTGATAGTATATTTGTAAACAATTTGGCAATATGTATCTAGAGCTTTAAAAACGTACACATGTGGATCCGTAATAACTTAAGGGAAAATATCAATTTTTTTTTATCGGAGTATAGTTGCTTTACAATATTGTGTTAGTTTCTACTGTACAGCAAAGTGAATCATCTATATGTATACATATATCCCCTCTTTTTTGGATTTCCTTCTCATTTAGTTCACCACAGAGCACTGAGTAGAGTTCCCTGTGCTATACAGTAGGTTCTAATTAGTTATCTATTTTATACATAGTATCAATAGTGTATATATGTCAATTCCAATCTCCCAATTCATCCCACCTCCCATTTCCCCCTTGGTGTCCACATGTTTGTTCTCTACATCTGTGTCTCTATTTCTGCTTTGTAAATAAGATAGTCTATACCAATATTTTCAGTTTCCACATATATGCATTAATATACGATATTTGTTTTCCTCTTTCTGACTTACTGCACTCTGTAGGACAGTCTCTAGGTCCATCCATGTCTCTACAAATGACCCAATTTCATTCCTTTTTATGGCTGAGTAATATTCCATTGTATATATGTGCCACATCTTCTTTTTTATTTTATTTGTTTATTTTTTTTGCAGTACGTGGGCCTCTCACTGTTGTGGCCTCTCCCGTTGCAGAACACAGGCTCTGGACGTGCAGGCTCAGCAGCCATGGCTCACGGGTCCAGCCACTCCGTGGCATATGGGATCTTCCCAGACCGGAGCACGAACCCGTGTCCCCTGCATCAGCAAGCAGACTCTCAACCACAGCGCCACCAGGGAAGCCCTGTACCACATCTTCTTTATCCATTCCTCTGTTGATGGACACTTAGGTTGCATCACTAATTATTAGAGAAATGCAAATCAAAACTACAATGAGGTATCTCCTCACACCCGTCAGAATGGCCGACATCAAAAAATCTACAATGAATGCTGGAGAGGGTGTGGAGAAAAGGGACCCCTCATGCATTGTTGGTGGTAATGTAATTGATACAGCCACTATGGAGAACAGTATGGAGATTCCTTAAAAAACTAAAAATAGAACTACCATATGACCCAGCAATCCCACTACTGGGCATATACACAGAGAAATCCACAATTCAAAAAGACACATGCACCCCAGTGTTCATTGCAGCATGATTTACAATAGCCAGAACATGGAAAATGTCAAATTTAAATGATTTCTTTTGGCATTATTTATGACAGCAGAAATGTAGAAATAAAAGTGGATATTTATGGGATGGGTCTTTGCAGTAACTTTTTGGATATGACACCTAAAGTACAAGCAACAAGATCAAAAATAAATAAGTTGGACAACATTGAACTAAAAAGCTTCTGCACAGCAAAAGAAACAATCAACAAAATGAAAAGGCAACATATGGAATGAAAAAATATGTTTGTAAATCCTATACCTGAAAAGGCAATATCTAAAATAGATAAAGAATTCATATGACTAAATAGCAAAAAAATCCAATTTCAAAAAAGGCAAAGGACCTAAATAGACATTTTCCCAAAGAAGGTATTCAAATGGCCAATAGGTACATGAAAAGGTGATCAATATCATTAATCATTAGGGAAATGCAAATGAAAACCACAAGGAGATTTCATTCCACACATGTTGGAAAGGCTATCATCAAAAGACAAGAGATAACGAGTGTTGTGAGGATGTGGAGAAAAGGGAACCCTTGTTCACTGTTGGTGGGAATGTAAAATTTGTATAGCCATTATGGAAAGCAGGATGAAGTCTCCTCAAAAAATTAAAAATAGAACTGCCATATGATCCAAATATTTCACTTCTGGGTATTTATCCAAAGGAAATAACAACACTAACTTGAAAATATATATGCACCCCCAAGTTCATTGAAACATTATTTACAATAGCCAAGACATAGAAACAATCTGTGTGTCCACTGACAGATGGATAGACAAAGATAATATACATTTATATGTAATGGAATACTATTTAGTCATGAAAAAGAAGGATATCCTACCATTTGCAAACAACATGAATGGACCTTGAGGGCTTTATGCTAATTGAAATGTCAGACACAGAAAGACAAATACTGTATGATATCAATTATATGTGGAATTTAAAAGCAAAGCAAACTCATAGAAAACGAGATCAGATTTGTAATTGCTAAAAGCAGGGGTAAGGAATGGGGGAATTGGGTAAAGGTGGTAAAAAGGTACAAAATTTCAGTTGTAAAATAAAGAAATATTGTGATGTAATGTACCACATAGTGACTTTTTTTTTTAGCTATATGAGGTGATGGATGTTAACTAAACTTAATGTGGTAATCATTTCTCAATATATACACATGCCAAGTTATTATGTTCTATACCTTAAATTATACAGTGTTGTATGTGAATTGTATCTCAGTAAAACTGAAAGAAAAATATTTCTTAAAAGTAGATATCCGGGCTTCCCTGTTGGCGCAGTGGTTGAGAGTCCGCCTGCCGATGCAGGGGACACGGGTTCGTGCCCGGTCCGGGAAGATCCCACATGCCATGGAGCAGCTAGGCCCGTGAGCCATGGTCGCTGAGCCTGCACGTCCGGAGCCTGTGCTCCGCAAAGGGAGAGGCCACAACAGTGAGAGGCCCGCGTACCACCAAAAAAAAAAAAAAGTAGATATCCAAAAATATAATTATGTATTCATGAAAAATATTATTATGCAGCCACAAAAATGATGTTTAAAAGAGTTCTGTTGAACTCTTATGATATAATGTGAGTCAAAGTAAAAGACAAAGTTGGATACACAACATGATCTCATGGAAATTTACCAAATGAAGACAATGGTCAATTTTGATTGATTTGTATATTTTCTTTACTCCTTCAAAATTCTCTTCTAGACTTTTACATTTTTTCTGAGATCACTATGAGCATGAATTAGTCTTTTGGAGAGACAAACATTGCTCATGTATATCTGGTAACTATTATGTTGGTTGCAATCTCTGTGGAGGCCAAATGAGTAATAGAATTTAATCATTCCTAGGAGACTTATAGAATAAAAAATATGCTGAGGAATGTATAAGTGAAACAATTAGATATAAAATAGCCATTTAACACTGGAGGCATATATGCAGTAAACTAGTGATTGTTAAATCTCAAGCAAGCAGGAAGGGGCAGTTTGAGGCAAATATATATATATATATTTAACAATGTGCATAGCTTGCTTACCATGGAGAGAGGTGATGTGGGTCTTGGATATAAAATTAAATTTGACCTTGCTTGCATTATGCCAATTTGCTGAGTCAATCAATACAATAGATGGTATAATTTTCCAATCTTGCTTTTTCTCTTGCTTGTGAGCAAATGACTTTGACATGAGAAAAATAATTTTTCAAAAGCTAAACTGTATTTACAAGGGTTAAATAATTCAACTTGTCAGCAGCCTTTCTTCCAAAATATATCTGAAGTAGAGAAGTCCTTAGGCGATTTACACTTTGGGGTAAGCAACTTTCTTTGGCATTTTGTTCTCTGTAGTAATTCCATTAAAAGAGCACAATTTATTGCACATCTGTCTTTGCAGATTTTATCAATGCTGAAACCTTTTAAACTGAGAATGGGATTAAGTAAACCCCATTTACCAATGTAGTAAAATATAATAGACATCCAGCCCATTAAGTGGCCAACTAAATCAATATATCCATTTGGCAGCAATTTCCAGAAGATAAGATGAGAACCTCCTGTTCTGTTTGATAGCTGAGTAAACTTAAGGGGAAGAATTTACAGTAGTTTCCATGTGTACTTTGAAGGAATGTTCATTATTCTGAAATTACCTTCTCATGTCAGTAGATTTGTGGTTAGTAAACAGGGAGGTCATTCATACTCCTTCTCCTGCGCGGTTATAGAGTCTGCAGTGAGGCGACTGAGGCAGAGGGCAGACAGGTATTTGAAACTATTTAACAAAGAAAAGATTTCAGCTCTGATTAAAAGATATTTATAAATATTGATTGTGTGAAACATATTGTTCAAATCACCGCAAATAATATGGCTGTCTATATGAGGGAAAAGAGGGGAGAACTGAAGGACACATGAAGGTAAAAAATGTAATAATAAAAATAACTTGCAATGTGCTTAGAATGTGTCAGGTGCTAAGTGTCTTATATATTTATTAACTTAATAGAGATCAATCAAAGAAGGAAAACTAACTTGATTTTTGCTTACAATGTACCAGAAATGATTCTTGGAACATTTACATACATTATTATTTGTTTAACCTTTACAAAACTAAATGTTTGAGGTAGATATTATTACGGATATGGAAACAGAGAATCAGAGTGAACTGCCCCAAAATCACAATTAAAAGTATTGACAATAGTATTTTAATGTAGGCTTTTGCTTCCTTGGCCCATTGTTCTGTAAAATGAAATACCAGAAATAGGAGACATGTAAAGTGTATGTACAGTATATGTGTGTGTGTGTATATATATATATATATATATATATATATATATACACACACACACACACATACACATGCATACATATATATTCATATAGGCTAAAAGCCGAATATTATAAATAGTAGTTAACTCTTTTGATGACAATTCAGGAGACAGAAATTAGTGACTAAAGTCAAGCACTGAAATCAGACACAGAAGAAGCAGGTTATGGTCAGTAGCTCAGAAAATGCTCAGGGTCAGAAACAGGAGTTAAAGCATTATTACATTTAGAACACAAATTCTGTGAATTCCTATAGCTACCTTTAAACAAAAGAGTTAAGTTATGATCTTAAATGAGGCAGTGTGCCTGAAAACTCCTAACTTTGTGCTGGACACACTTTAGCTTCAATAAATGCCCATTGAGCCTGCAGACTCAGGGGTTGTGTGCATAAAAGTTAAATCACACAAACGTGATTTCCAGTCCCAAGTCTGCCCCATTTTTCAGCTCTAGGACTTTTGACAACATTCTTGGATGATTTTACTTCTTTAAGACTGTTTCTTTATTTGTAAAGTAGAGATAAAGAGATAATAGAATATAACCCATAGTTTTTACATGATAATGTTACACAATGCTTTTAAAACACTTAACTCACTGCCTTGCACTTAATGCCCAATGAAAATTCTTATTCTCGATATATATTATCTCTATACACACATAAATGTATACATATGCACACATGTGCACTCTTTATATGCATATAGATATTATGGGCATATTATTCAGAATGAATTTAAATTGTACATATGTACATCCACATATACGTATGTATCTATATTGTATGTATATATCTTATATATATACGTGTATTGGATAATATACATATATGTATACACATATTATCCAATATATGTATAATATACATATATATTTTATATTATTGACTTAATCTATGTAAAGTATTGTATCTGAATTTTTGACCAAATAATATAAACATGTTCCATTTTAATATTTTAATAACATTTCTTCACAAAATAATTTTTTTCTATAAAAATGACTATACACAAAGAATAATGACTATACAACACTCAACTCTGTGAATGGCCCAACATTTACTCAGTCACCTCCTTTGGGCATTTAGAAAATTTCATATTTCCCCCAATATATATAATGTTGTAATGAACATTTTCTGTATGAGTTTTTTTAAGCTTTTATTTATCTATTTTGGATTATTTTCTTAGAATAGAATAACACAAATTAATTGGTGAAATGTTATAAATATTTTATACTAATTTGTATTACAA
This sequence comes from Globicephala melas, assembly GCF_963455315.2. Taxonomy (NCBI): domain Eukaryota; kingdom Metazoa; phylum Chordata; class Mammalia; order Artiodactyla; family Delphinidae; genus Globicephala; species Globicephala melas. The sequence goes on from NC_083325.1 coordinate 16,714,752, forward strand.
AACAATACAATAAAAATTTATATACGTATATTTTGGAGAACATATCATAAGCAACATTAACTGCTTAATTTGAAATATATGAGTCACACACTTTCTTCCTCCAAAAAAGGGATTGGACATAGTTCACATTAGACAAAGTTAGAAGACTATATTAATTAAGCTGTGGAAGCCAAAGGAAAGAAGTCAACATTCACCGAGCAATGTTGATTTCACATTACATATTAGGTGCTGTGATGTTGCCTTATTTAAATATCACTACAACCCTGATATAGATATGATCTCTTTTTACAGTGTAAGAAGCTGAAGCCTACAGAGCATGTGTAACCTGTCCCAAGTCATCAAATTACTAGGTAGTAGAAAATAGACTTGAACTCAAATCTGAATCTCTACTTCTTCACACTAGAAGCAGAATTTTCCTGAATGAGCTTAACATTGAAGGGGGACATCTTTTCCACATCTTTGCCATGGGCTCTCCCTCAATCAACCTCCCTTTCCTCCTAGAAATTTTTTAGCATTCAAGAGCATGGAAGGAGGGGTAGGATGAACATGAGTTTTGTGTTGCCTCATCTAGGGTTCCAAGGTAGAAGATCTAAATCAGAAAAAAATTCTGAGGGTCCAGTCTGAAGTTCTCTGCTAACGTTTTATAGATTTGGAGAATCCACTAGAAGTCAGAGGGGATGAGGGGAGGACATTAGGAGGGCAAGAAGTGTTGGAATGAAAGGATCAGTGTTAGAAAAACATGATTTCTTAGCAGGATAAGCTCTTTGTAAATATTTATCTTGGTTGTTTACTATATAAACATAAAACTTTAGCCACTGACATGGACACCCGATGGGAAATATGTCTCTGGTTTAATGACTGTTCTGAAGTTGATAGTTTGGTGCTATTGGGCATGCAAAGCTGTAACCTCGCTGTCTCCACATGAGCCAGGTATTGAGAAAGGGAGAACTGATTTTCAGCGTAAAGAGGCTTTTCAGTTAATCTTCCTGTATGCAGATGTATTAAACATGGTCTGCTTGGAGTTAGTAATTCACTCCTGTTTTCCTGAAGTAATGGATTTAGCCTTGATCTAGGTGGATATTTATGACCTTTTGTGAGCTGTTACTTGCAACCAACCCCAAGTTACACAGGTCTAAAAATGACCTGAAGCAGTCAAACCTGGAATAGCTTTAGTAGCTGTTACCATTTGCATCTTAACATGGTAGGGTGCCTTTTAAGTGAAGCAAGCCTGTTAAATTACTATTTCATATTTCCAAGACCACACACAAAGGATGCACTCAATCCCTGTTTCCTAATCAGTGCATCATGGATGCTTACCATGTATTAAAACATCTTCTGAGCTTCATGACATGTGGGACTTCTTAAGTGTTTTTGGTAGCAGTATCAGTTTTCATGGTTTACCTGGTGGTGTAGATGGGAAAAGAGGAAGTTTGCCTATTTACTTATGTGCTTAAATCTAACATAATTGTTGGACCCTCTTTAATCTTCTCTGTTGGGCTACCGGTAAATTTTCAGTTTGCTTATAGTTACCCCTAATGCTTATGGATACTTTCTTCTTGAATGAGGGTCACTCTCGCAGTGCAGGCAGCAGGGAGAGGTCAGTGTGAGATATAACTAATTTTCTCTAACTACTGTGTGCCAGCTGCTTGTCTAGGGCTTGGTTTATATGTGTTTAATTAGCTATAGTCCACCTTAAAATAATATTATATAACTTCAAGTGTAATGTGAGGATCTCATGGAAGTATACTACCAATCCCTTCTTCCTCTTTTTGTGCTATCATTGTCACATTTTTACTTTTACATGTGCCATAAATATACAATACATTGCTATTATTTTTGTTGGAGGAGCTCATCAAGAGGACATGACAACTGCTTGACCCTCCAACTGGACCAGAGCAATCAGAGGCTCCTCACTTTCACTCAGTCCTTGGAATGTACCTTCTACCCTCTGTTCCCATGGCTGAAGCTGTTTTCAAGGACACAGTCTTGAGCGGGCAATCCAAAATAGATAAATAAAAGCTTAAAAAAACTCATACAGAAAATGTTCATTACAACATTATATATATTGGGGGAAATATGAAATTTTCTAAATGCCCAAAGGAGGTGACTGAGTAAATGTTGGGCCATTCACAGAGTTGAGTGTTGTATAGTCATTATTCTTTGTGTATAGTCATTTTTATAGAAAAAAATTATTTTGTGAAGAAATGTTATTAAAATATTAAAATGGAACATGTTTATATTATTTGGTCATCTGGATAGTAGAGGTGACTGAACCTAGTTACAACCTCTATATAAACTCAAGATTCTGGTAGGTGAGTTAAGAGATCTTGTCTTGTGGCCACCCAAGCAAGACAGGCCTGTAATATAAATTCCCATTCTTATTAAATCTGCCATCTCCCAATCTGTAGTGGTCTGTCACTTTCTTCAGTCTCTCCTTGCCTGTACGTATGGGGGCCGGTTTTGGATTTTACCTGAGACGTTCCCAAATTTGCAAACCAACAAATTTCTAATATTCTTCATTTATGTGCTTGTGTAAGTGTGTGTAGTTCCATGTTTCTGTCTGTTATTATTTTGTTTAAAGATTCCTTTAATATTACTTATAGTGCAAATGTACTGTCAAAGACTTCTGTCAGTTTTTGTCTGAAAATCTTCTTTTCCATTTTTTTGAAAATTATTTTTGCTGGAGGTAGAATTCTGGGTTAACAGATTTTTCTTCTTTCAGTACTTAAAAGGTATTATGCCATTGCCTTTGGCTTGCAGATGTTCTCATGAGAGTACTGATGTTCTTTTTTCCTCTATACATAATGTGTCTTTTACTTGCTGGCTGCCTTCAAGATTTTCTCTTTATTTGTTATTTTCAGCAATTTGAATCTGATATATCTTGGTGACTTTTTCCTGTTCATTTACTTATTTGACATTTATATACTTATTTTTTTTAGTCCTGTATGGTATTTCCTTAGCTTCTTGAATCTTTGATTTGTTTTCTTTCATTACATTTGGAAATTCTCAGACATCATCTGTTGAAATATTTATTTTGACCTGTTCTCTCTCTCTCCTCCTTCTGTATCTCTGCTGGAACTCCCTATTTGTTCATGCATGATGTCTACCTTTTCTAATAGAACCTTTAACATATTAATAATAATTGTCGGGCTTCCCTGGTGGTGCAGTGGTTGAGAGTCCGCCTGCCGATGCAGGGGACACGGGTTCACGCCCCGGTCCGGGAAGATCCCACATGCCGCGGAGCGGCTGGGCCCGTGAGCCATGGCCTTTTCTTGTGCTTCATTTAAGTTTTGGTTGAAAGTCAGACATCTTGTTTGGGCAGTGGCGATTGAGATAAATAATATTCATGCCAGAAGATGGGCACATTTCTTTTTAGCTAGGATTTTATTGTGGGGTAAAGTTAAGTCAGTTGAATCAGGTGGTGTGCTGGGTTTGGGTTTTGTTGTTACTACTGTTACCCTCAGCAAACTACAGGCTTCAAAGTCCTCTGGCATTATATTCTGTTTACTGTGGGGACCAACTGAGTTTTCTTCAGTGTGTGCTCCCCTCTCAACTTTGAGATCACAGTTTCTCTTTCTATACCTGTCCTACCTCTAACAGTAGACTTGCTGGCCAGGAATAGGGGGAAACTGCATTCTCTATTGTCCTGGTTCAGTCTCAGTCTTTTTTTTTTTTTTTTTTTTTTTTTTTGCGGTACGTGGGCTTCGCACTGTTGTGGCCTCTCCCGTTGTGGAGCACAGGCTCCGGACGCGCAGGCTTAGCGGCCATGGCTCACGGGCCCAGCCACTCCGTGGCATGTGGGATCTTCCCGGATCGGGGCAAGAATCTGCGTCCCCTGCATCGACATGCGGACTCTCAACCACTGCGCCACCAGGGAAGCCCCCAGTCTCAGTCTTAATCAGATGTTATACTCCTGAATCTTTGGAGTGAGACTTTCTCAGTGATCCAGCCCCTCCCCAACTGGTAAGGGATCTCTAATGGCCTTGATGCAGGAGTTTCCTCCTGCCTCTTGCCCAGGACAGGTCTTCACAAGTGCCATTAAGATGACCAGTTTTGTTCCTTCAGCATTTTGAGGCTTTTTTTTTTTTTTTCTACAGAAGATAGGAAAGCAGGAATCAGACAGAACTTATATCATTGCCCACACTGTTTTCAGTCCTAGTTCTAGAGAACTCAGAGATATTGTGCAGAGTACAGAGATGGGGTTACAGTCAAAGAAAATATAAAAACTGGTATGGGTAGGTGAATCGAGGAACCAAGAACAAAATTCACAGGAACAAGGCAAGTGTTCAAAAATTATCATTGAGGCATATCAGGTAAGGGTTATCTAATCAGAAGAATGACTTTATTATAAATGCCAAGATGACTGTAGGTGTGGGAGTGGAGAAATACAGGTAAGACAAACTTTCATAGGCATAGAGGAGGCATGTTCCTTCAGATGTCTCCCAATAAATGTAAACTGTTATTTAAATGCAAGACCATGAAAGTATACTGTCTTGGTAATAAAGTAGTCAAAGTTTGATGTGTTAAAAAACAGAGGAAGCTTCAAACTGATGAAAAATGTATTTAAATCTATTCTGTATATGGCAGAGACTCCAGTTAATCTTATTAGCTCCTTATCCTATGTTTGTATGTATTTTTTTTATGTAGGTCCAGCTTAGTTAACAGGAGTGACCCACTCTGACTACTAATCTTCATAAGGATTGAGAATTTCAAAGGTAGAAAAAGAAAGAAAACAGAGGATGGAAACATTGAATAGGATATTTAGCACATAAAGTTATTCCACAAACAGAAAAAGATAAATTCCTGAAATAAGAAACATCAGGGAATATAGAAGATAGTGAAGTGATGTGACTAATAGTGGAGATGAGTCAGCATGTTTTCAAGCAAATCCTATCAGACAATGTCTATAGGTCAGAGGTTGTTAATGACTCGAGCAAAATTAAAATGGGGTCTCTGCCCTTGGACAGAGACTTACAAATGTTGGAAGACAAATCTTATACATGTGAAACTATCAAGAAAATTGGGCATTCTGAGTAATCCATGACATCATGTGTGATCTGAAAACATTTTCACCAGCTTCTTCTGGACCTGATTTCTGTATCTGCCTCTCTGGACCATTTAGCATCTCATTGCTCATTTAGCATCAGTGATGCCACAGTTTGGTTTCTCTACCATTCTGAACAATTTTCTGCCTCCCATTGTCAATTCTCACTTTCTTTTGCTCCTTTCTGTTTATCTCCTCTTCCCCACTCTCCTCAGCTAAATGGCCACCCAAAGGTTGAGTCTTAGGCTCTTTTCTTCTCTCTCTCTCTCTCTGTCTCTCTCTCTCATCAACACAACTCCAGCTATCTTCTTCTTCCATTTAATTCTCAGAATAAAACTGGTATTAAATTTAAATACTGGTTCTGCTCCCTAAATCTTTCTATTTGGAATTCTATCCTATCATATCCTCTTTAAACAAATTAATGTTTATTAAACACCAGAGGCAATCTTAGACAAAGAGGGTGCAAATATGAAAAAGGAGTCATGCCTGACTTTAACAAAGCAGCAGTATTAATAACAATCATTCATTCACTCCCTCATTTACTCCACAAATACTTAATGTGAGACTAGGGATCTTGTCCTTTAGAGTTACCATTACATTTCCAACAGTTGAAGAGTTCCTGGTACAAATGAGGCATTCACTGAGCATTACCAAATTATCCAATGAAAGTAAGTAAGGGAAGCCTACCTGAGAAAAGACAGAGTTCTGTTTAGCACAAGGAAGGAGAGGGAGACAATGGTCATCATTAAGTAAATAAAATAATATGGGATTATTGGAGAGAGTTGATATCCACTGATGGTGAATTAAGGGAAAACATTTATTCTGCAATGGAAGGATATATTTTGGATTTTTTTAATGGTTGAAAACCAGGACTGTGAATAATTGCTATTTACTCCTAAAGGAAATAGCAAACCTTGATTCCACAAATACTTTAAGAAAAAAAATGTATAAATTATTACTTATATATGATTTAAATAGTCTTACCTGAGGGGAGATTGTATGAAATCTTCAGGGTACCTCACAGTAGGGGTAATGTCCTCATTAAACAAATGTAGCTGTTTGCATCTAAAACTTTCCTTTATCTCCTTTGTCATCTCTATAAATTGCTGAAATCTAGGATTAAATAGATGATTCTCCAAAGTAATACCAGGATATTCGATGCTGAATTTCATAAACAATCTTTTTTCCCCTGCAATCTGGCACAGAAAATTTCTTGAAACCTAAAAGCACTATTCCTGCATTTGATGTAAATAGAATACTCATGAATTTTAAACATTCTCAATATACCACTCATTTAATACTCTAAACAAATACTGTGCTACTCAAAAAATACATATTAAGTTCAGGAAAAAGGAAAGGAAAACTTGTTTCCTTTATGGTTATCGGTAGCATTTAAATATCACACAGTGCTATTTGAGGGTCATCAGTTGACTGTAGGACTTTATACCTCTCTTAAAGGAGCACCCTGGAGATGTGCACACTTAATAGAGATAAGGGCTTCTTTCTACATGTGGTAATGTTGGAACAGGAATTAGTCTATAAAATAAAATTTAAAAATATATAAATAATCCAGCATCCTGTAGCAATGAATAGAGCTAAAGGCTACAAATCACAATTAGGAAAAACTGAATAAGGTCCTGCATGTAGATTTGATCAGCTGAGTGTATGTCCCGAGCTTTCTAAGTGAAAAGTGCCAGAAGTTTGCTGACACTCTTATTTTTAGCATGAGGCATTTATTTAAAAACTAGGAATATATAGGTACTTCGGTAAAATTTAAAGTATCTCTTTTGTTCTAAAGACATCTTTTTGTTTAATAGGGGAACTCTGAAAATGTTTTGGCTACATACAGGAACAAAAGAAAGATGCCTCTTATTATCATTATTTTTAAATCTTTGGTACTATTATCCAGTGCAATTAGATAAATAAAGATTAAAAAATAGGGGTATTTCTATACTATAAAAACTATAAGAACTATAAAAATTAAATGTTTTAAAATCCCATAAACCAGGGCTTCCGTGGTGGCGCAGTGGTTGAGAGTCCGCCTGCCGATGCAGGGGACACGGGTTCGTGCCCCGGTCCAAGAGGATCCCACATGCCACGGAGCGGCTGGGCCCGTGAGCCATGGCCGCTGAGCCTGTGCGTCCGGAGCCTGAGCTCCGCAACGGGAGAGGCCACAACGGTGAGAGGCCTGCGTACAGCAAAAAAAAAAAAAAAAAAAAAAAATCCCATAAACCACAAGAAAACTCTAGTTATTATTACTGTGCTGGAAATCAGCCCCAAATTTAGTAGTTTAAAACAACAATCATTATAATCAGTCATGATTTCTCTGGGTTAGAAGTTTGGGAGCATATTAGCTGTGGAGTTTTGACTCTGGCTAGTCCTGAGGTCATCCCAAAAGCTTCTCCACTCAACATCTGTTACCTGGGCTGAGAGCTGGATGATGAGAGAGCTGGGGCTCCATAGGCATCTCTGTCTGTCTCTCTATGTGATGTCTCCACATGGTTTCTCCACTAGGTGATGACAGGGTAGCTGGACTACTTGCATGGTAACTCAAGCTTCCAAAGGCACATTTCCAGGTAGAAAGCCAGGCAAAGCCATTGGTAGGTTTTATCTTAAGAAAACCACGTAGCCATCTTTAGAAAATACAATCTTCTACAAGAAGTTCATTCAAATGGGAAAAGACACATTACACAATAAATGGTGTGCATAGCTTATTGAAAAATGTAAATCTATATTTAAAATAGTACACCAGGAAATTTTGAACACATGGACTATGTAAATGTAAAACTATACAACCATAAATTACTGGAAACAAATGTTGGTAATTGTTTTTTCAATGTCAACTATTACTCAAATTTAAAAAAAAATAAATAAAAATAATGTGAATATGATAAAATAAAATTTGTTGCATGGTTCAAAATTTTTAAAATAATAAACACAGTAAAAAATGATAGTAAACTTAAAGTTGTGAAAATGTTACAACTCCTATCACAGACAAAGTCTAATCTTTCTAATATTAAAAAATATTCTCAGATAAATAAGATAAAGACTAATAACCCAATGGGGTAAAATGGGAGAAGAAATAAAATAGTATTAGTGAAAATAACATATAAACAGTACTTAAGCATAGGAAAAGCTACTGAATCTCATTTATAAGAGAAAGAAAATTAAAACTATATGGAGAATCTCTAATTCACTTATGAAACTGATACCATTCCAAGATATATTAACACACAGTACTATTGAGGCCCATAAGGAAATAGAAATGTATTGCTTTTTGGAAGTGTAATTCTTTAGAAAGGGCCTTTTGTCATTTTTTTTTTTTTCAAAATAGCAATTGACTCCACAATTTTACTGTAAGGACTATATTTGCAGTAGGCAGAATTCTAAGAAGATACATAATGACCTATGCCCTTGTGTAATCCCAGCCCCTTGACTGAGGTAGGCTAGGTCTATAACTTGCTTCTTAACCAATAAATATGGTAAAAGTTATAGACTGTCACTCCGGTGATTATGCCAAGTTATAAGTCAACTATAAAGGGATTTTGAAGATATAATTAAGGCCCTATAATCAGTTGACTTTAAGTAAATCAAAGGTGAGATTATACTGGGTAGGACTGACCTAATCAGGTAAACTCTTATTAAGTATAAAAAAAAAAAAAGCAAGATGCAGAACAACACGGTGATGTTCAACCAATTATGTAATAGAAGAAGAAAAAGAATACAGATTTTATTGGCTTGTATATACATAAAAAAGAACATGAATCAAAAATAGTAATCATTTGCTCTGGCAGTTGGAAGATAGGATTTGATCTGAAAGAGGATAGTCATAGGAGGTTACCTTTCTACTGTTAACATATTATTTCAAAACCTTTTAATACATCAAATTTATTTTAAAGTTAAAAAATAAAAGTATGAATGTCAAGATCCATCTTAAGGAATATCACAATTCAGGGAAAAATATGTATTAACAAGAAACACAAAGGCCAAGAACATTCAAGAGCATAACACACTGTAAGAGCGTGGACAGGACAAAGAGGGTTCACAGTGAAGGTACATATTTCACACATTGTGGGATGGTTGGTCTGATTTAAAACACTGGAAATGAATAGATACCTGGGATAATGAGACACTGTCAGTTTTGGAGGCAGCCAGGTGTTAGTTGGGTCAGATATGGGGTGCATTGAACCTGGTGTTGGGAACAGAGAAACAGTGGCCTGTTAGCAGTATGGCGTTCAGGGCCAACTCTGTTTTCTACCCAAATGTAGTCCAATTAGGCAAACTCCATTTTCATTCCTTAAGTCCTACTTTTCCCATAGTGCCATTTCTTTATTTGTTTCCAGAAAGCTTTCTTGAAAATCACGTGGTGTTTCCATGGGTTTGATGTAGATATTGCCAACATTATAGGACAACAATGCTGATAATATCAGTGAATTCCCAGTGTCTGCCCTTGAAGGAATCTCACAACTGCCTGTCTATTTAACTGGTTTCCTGACATGACTCATCTTTTATTGCTAGAATGATCCTGACAATATTTTTAGAAACAAACCCAGGCCAATATAATATATACATTATTTCATTATTTGTTTAGCGAGAAGATTTACACCTTTAAGCAGTGAGACCATAGAGACATCTCAGAAGTGCTCTGCATTTTAAAAGCACCTTTGTGACTTCAGTGTATGATGAAGGCTTTACCAGAATGATGATATCTGTAAATTAGGTACAAAGAATATTAATGAGAAAACCCCTTTTGTTTATTCAGTGTCTGTTTCTGGGATCTGTGTCTGTGCTGGACAGCTGTGGGGAACAAGTCTGAAGCTGATGCTGTTTGCACTTCATCTGGTACTATTAGAGGGTCCCTCTCCCCTCCCAAGGGGACATAGGGGTATTTTCACTCTCCATCATTCATTATAATTCCCCACTATTTAAGCTGCAACTTGGGAGTCATTAAACACTTTGGGGGAACTATATTAGCCATAGCAGGCCACTAGGGAACTATGTACTGTGCAGAAGCTATAATTTACAAAACACCCTCTGGAGAACAAAGGGAGAAAGGGAGCTTGGAAAGTGCTTCTTTTTCTGTACTGGAACTTTATAGGAATTTTAACTCCACAAACTCATAATGACATAAGACTTCATAAATACAAAGGAGCCTTTCTATCGTGTAAAATAAGATAATTCAGAAATCTCTTGTTCTGTTTCCACTTAAGCTATTGTTATAAACACACTTTCCCATGACTCTCCTAATAGCATTCGAACAAGAATATTAGCAAGGTCATTTCCTGCCTCTGGCTAACTCTCAGGACAGATAAGCTCTACTTGCTTTCTTCCCCTATTAGAATAAGTAGCCAATAAAGTTATGTGTTGATTTTTATTAGAAATTTATTTTGAGGAGGGTAGGTAACTGATTGACATGAAATAACTGGAACCTTGTTGTGGATATTTCAAATGTATAAATAAACCTTTACTAAATTGACTGCTGTTGACCTGAGACAGGTCTTTCTTTTTACTGAGAAAAAAGTATTGCAAGACTGTTTGATTGCTCCCAGGTTTTGATGATTATAAATAAAAATGATATTAAAAAAATAGAATGCAGGTATATGTGTGGACATACAACTTCAAATACATTGGGTAAATAACTAGAAACACATTTACTGCATTAAGGGCAAATTATGTTGAACATCTTTTTATATGTTTATTTGCCCTTGGATATCTTCTTTGACAGTTGTCTGTTCAGTTCTTTGGCCCATATTTTAATTGGGGTAGTTTTCTTATTGTTGAGTTTTAAGAGTTCTTTGTACATCTCGGATACCAGTTCTTTAACAGAAACTTTGTTTTATTTGTGTTTTGCAAATACTTTTCCTCAGGTGGCTTGTATTTTCACTCTTTGTATTTGTTTGTTTGCAGAGCAGAAGTTTTCATTTTAATGAAGTCTAATTTATTTTTTCTCTCATAGAATGTGCTTTTGGTGTTGGGTTTAAAAATATATCACCAAATGCAGATCATTTCCTGTTTTCTTCTAGAAATTTTCTAGTTTCTGCATGTTTTTATTTGTTTGTCTGCTTGCTTGTTTTGGTTTTGGTTTACATTTAGATGTATTATTCATTTTGAGTTAATTTTTGTGCAAAGTTTTAGATCTGACTGGGTTTTTCTTGCCTTTTAACAAGCTCTGTAATTTTTTTTTTGTTGTTGATAGACATTATGTATCAGGTAATAGTGCCTGATGTAAATAGTCTTTAATTTGAAGTTTTATGTTAGTCTGACTAGGAGTTGGGCTGTGTTTTATTTGCTGTAACTGTAGGTGCCATATACTTCAAATTCCTCTATTTATGTTTATCTCTCCTCTTGTCTTTGGATTTGTCTAAGAACTTCTTAAACAGAGTCTGCAACTTGCAGCCTTTTAGCTGCAATCCATTCTTATTATATTGGATCCCTGTTGATATGTTGATTAGTTATAGGGGAGAAAAGGGTTTCTACAATCCTATGATTAAATCTCGGTGATTTGGTGAGCCTGTGTTCATGGCCTGTGGCCTTCACAAGGGTTTCTTACCTTCTGGCCCTCTTAGGTGAGAAAGGAAGTCTAGATAGGATGGGTCAAGGATAAATGCATTTCTCCCTAGTGGATTAAGGTTCTGTTCAAGTCATCCTCTCTGGGGAGTAGGCCTTTGCTACCGAAAATGCTCTGGGAACATTTCAAAATTATTATTTACATCCTCCCATTTCCAGAGACATGAGGGGACTTTTCTTGACTCTTCACCATGAGTACCTGGTAGGGTACCTGAAGAAAAGCCTGTTAAAATATGGGGGTCCCACCTAAAACTGCAGGCTTCCAGGAATTTTTCTCTTTCACACTCAGCCTACAGCATTTTATCAAAATTACCATTAAATATTTCTACCAGTTTATGCCTTCAGTGGTTTCTACTTTGGGTTACTTTATCTCTGCTGTGTTCTCTATATTTGCCTGTTCCTGTAGATCTGAGGGTGTCAATGTGTCCTATGATTTCCATTCTCTGATTAGTCCAAGAAAAGTCATTGATTCTTTCAGTTTGCTCAGCTTTTTATATGTTTTTTTTTTTTTTTTTTTTTTTGTAAAGTTGTGAGCAGCAACCACTTCCAAGCTCTTTACATGTTGGGGATGAAACTGAGACAGGTTCTTGTCTTGAGTATAATGAAAGAAAATACCTTCTTTAAATGTTTAGCCCCTTCTAATTACCATATTTTTATTTTTACTTTTCAATATTTCCTTTGTCCTAGTATTGAACATTATGAAGATGATTAATATGCACATATTTTGACAAATGAAATACAGGTCCCCTTAGAAAAAGCAACATGGCCCTGTGGGTCTGCGAGGACTTTTGCTCAGAGGAATTAAGTGTAAAAATATATAAAAATTAAGTCAGCATGCAAACCCTCATGCACCTACAGGGTCAAGCAGGTAGCACTAATGTGTAACTCACTCTGGTTGTAATGAAACTGAGGATTAGATTCATCAAGCTTGCTTGTCTAATAATCAGTAAATTGTAACCTGCCTTCACTTATCAAGCTCACTTTAATTTTTCTTGCAAATTGCATACACTCTGAGCTTCATGTAGCTTAGACAATATATCACAAGACTCCTTTAACCGTCCCCTACAGATAACACCTCTGATGTATGGGTCAGTATAGTATAGTATAGTAACAATTATCTAAGTTGTTTTTCAGGAACTTGGAACTAGTTCTTGTCCAGCTCAAACTGGTGGAGACCACAGACCACTGAACTGGGCCTACCTGAGTGTCTGATGAATGGACTTTTGAAGTCACAGCACCAAAAACCCCACCCTTGGATTGTGCTAATGACAATATTTTCTGGACATGCATCCTGTGAAGGTTCACTAAGCTCAGTGTGCCTGCAGAGCAATGATTACCTCATCTTTTCTTGCTTTCAATAAATTTCTCCTGCACTGCTGACCACTCTATACATTTTACCTAGGAATATCTCAAGCCCCTCACATCTGGGGAGTCTCATTTGAGAATTGTTCTCCTGTTTCCTCACACGACTGTCTCGTGAATAAACTCTTTCTTGGCTACAGACGTCAGAGTCTCAGCATGTGGCTTGCTTGGGAGTTACGCAAATGAACCTGGTTGGGTCACAGTTACAGGAGTATGGAATGGGTGGCCAGACTAATAGACACACATGTCATATTATGACATTTAAATTAAAAAGTAGGGCAAGGAAAAAGTGCATCTGTGAGCTCTATGCAGGATAATGACAACTAATATTTCATTTGTTATGCATGTGGCTGATTTACTCATTGGGTTTCTACTATGTAGGCTCAACAAATGAAATATTTTAGATGAGGAAATAGGAAATTTTATCTATGGTAAGGGAATTATTATGCTTTCAGGATGGAAAGTGGATGCTTCTGCTATCCTATATGCACAGGAATTTGCTGCTGAACTGAATTTCTCATTCATGTGGGCAAGAAGATTAAACAGAATGTCATACTAAAGTATCTGCTTGGTGGCCAGACCTACTTTAAGAATTGCTATTGTAAACTCATTGTCACATTCTTCAGTATCTCCTGGAGGCCTCTCTGTGCAGGTTCTAGGAGCAAGAACAGAATTTTAGAAAGCAACTGTACAATATAATAATTAGAATTAAATTATTAATCATATTTGACCTGTTAATTCTACTTTTAAATTTACACTTAAGAACTAATATAAAATACAAACCCATATTTATGCAAAGATGTTCCTTGTTTATAAAACAAATAAAGGATATGCACAAACAAAAACAATTTTTAAAGTAGATAAAACATGAAATAGTAAAATTGCTACATGTAATTTGAAGTAGATGTTAAAATTATTATGTGTACAAAGAAACAATAACAGGAAAATATATAAGTACTATATTAAAAAATGAAAATCTGTGGCAATCTAAAACAGCATGCATAAAAAAGGAAAACCAGGGTTTCCCTGGTGGCGCAGTGGTTGAGAATCTGCCTGCCAATGCAGGGGACACGGGTTCAAGCCCTGCTCTGGGAAGATCCCACATGCCGCGGAGCAACTAGGCCCGTGAGCCACAACTACTGAGCCTGCACGTCTGGAGCTTGTGCTTGCAACAAAAGAGGCTATGACAGTGAGAGGCCCGCACACCGTGATGAAGAGTGGTCCCCGCTCACCGCAACTAGAGAAAGCCCTCGCACAGAAATGAAGACCCAACATAGCCAAAAAGAAAGAAAGAAAGAAAGAAAGAAAGAAAGAAAGAAAGAAAGAAAGAAAGAAGCTTTCATTTAAAAAAAACAAAAAGGGAAAACTATACCAAAGTTTAAAGACCATTACTTCTTGGTTCAGTGTCATCTTTTTATTCTCTTGTCCATATTTTTTATCATAAAGGGTATTCCAACTTTGCTTCAACCATGCCCACTGTCTAATCAGCTTGGGTTGCCATAACAAAATGCCACAGACTGAGTGGCTTAAACAACAGGAATTTATTTCTTACAGTTCTGGAGATTGGAAGTCCAAGATCAAGATGCCAGCAGGGTTGGTGTCTGGTGACAGCTCACTCTTTGGACTGTGTCCTCACCTAGCTTTTCCTCTATGAGTGCTAGTGGAGAAAGAGTGAGAGAGAGAGAAAATGTGAGCCAGTGAGGAAGCTCTCTGTTGTCTCTTATAAGGGCACTAATCCCCTCTTGAGGGCCCTGTAGAAGAGGCAAAATTTACCCTTTCTCATGTTAGGGTTTCTGCTGGGGCTCTAACAAAATGACAGATTAACATGAGAAAAACAGTCTATTACCAAGCACAGTGCACATCACCTAAACAAAAAATGACTCAAAATAACAGTTGAATCCCACCTTATATGGCATCTCCAAAATAAATTAATAAATTTATTAATTGATAGAGTAATGACAGGAAAAAGAAAGCAGTTTTAGCCTTCCAAGGGTGGCAAACTGTGGAAAGGTGTATATGTGGCAGGAAACTAATAAAGTTAAGGTTTGTTTACAGATTCCTATGGTGCCATCTCTGGGCTGATAAGGTTCAATCTCCAATAAAATAATTTATATCTTTTCTTTAGGCAGAAAAGGGGAAGCTTTTTTTTCTGCATTAGCTCTTTCTTAATTGCCTTCAGCATAAAATATTTTTACATCAAAGAGGAATATTTTTGGTTGAGATATTCTGGTTTCCTTCAGCACTATACTCATGATCTCATCTAAACCTAATTACATCCCAAAGCTACCTTTACTAAATACCATCACATTGAGGATGAGGGTTTCAACATATGGATTTGGGGGGTACATGTTTCAATGCATAGCATCCACTTTAGGCATTGTGTTTTCTTATTTTTGACTAATATTTCTGCATGTAAAATGCTGTCTTGATATTTCTTTAATTTGCATTTATTCAATTGCTTATGTTTTTGTATAATTTCCCATATGTTGTTTGCTTGAGTTGTGAGTTTATATCCTTTCCACATTTAACTATAGGGATTTCATTTTTTTTCTCTGTATTTGAATGAGCTCTTTATAGTTTCTAGATATGTACTATTTAATTTTTTTATTGGGTCCAAGTTTTCCTTTAAACTATTGTTTTTCTTTTTATTCCTTTGTTTTTTCTATTTTCTTATTTCAGATAACATTAGGGACATTTCTGTGTTATAGTTGAATCCTACACACACTTTGAGACTTAAGATTGACTCCATTTTCATCATGAGTTCTTCCCCTTCATTAGGACTCTGTGAAGCCCACACATATCTACAATCCTTCTTGCCATTTTCCTCTCAGTAAATTTGTCTTTATTTATAATCACTTGGAAAATATTTATTGAGCTTTTATTATGAACCAGGAATATTTTGCAGGCATGGAGAGCCAATCATGAATAAACAAATTTCCTACCTTCAAAGACCTTATATTGTAGAGTGATAGAAAGACACAAAAAAATAAGCCAATAAATAATATAATATCATACAGTAGTAAGTGCTAGTAAGAGAAGTGAAAGCAGAGTATGGATGTAAACTATGGTAATAGGAAGTTTTCTTTGTTTTGGTTTGTTTTTGTTTTTTTTCTTCTTCAGTTGGTAAATTCTACCAAACATTTAATAAAGAATTAATAACAAATCTTCACAAACTTTTCCAAAGAATGGAAGCAGGAACACCTCCCAATCACTCCATGAGGCAGCATTACCCTAATTCCAAAACCAAAGACATCACGAGAAAAGAAAATGACATCTCACCATCTCTCAGGAACACAGACACATCCATCCCCTGCCTCAAAAGAAAAAAAAAAAAAGAAAGAAAGAAAGAAAGCAAGCTAGGAAACTGAACCCAGCAACATATACAAAAGCTGTTATACACCATAATTAATTTGAATCATCTCACAAATACATCGTTGGCTTAGCATCCAAAACTCAATCAATCCTGCAGATGGGAAAAGAACAAGTAGAATCATCTTTTGTTACAGTTGATATGATTTTGTATGTAAAAACTTGTTAGGAATTCTAATAGGAAGTTTTAAGTCTTCATTTCAGAGATCTTGAATAGTTGGGGAGGAGGAGGCATGATAAACTCACAATTTGTAGAAATGTTACTATTAAGGTGACTGTTATTAACAAGATTGTTCTGTCCAAGCATTTTTTAAAAATTTTGTATAGTTGTCAAAAGTGTGCTGAAATTGGATGTAGTATATGAAATACAACAGGAATAATTATCTGGTTTTGCCTGTGCTTTTAACAAAATGCTCTTTTCCTCAAGTTATTTCTTTGTTAACCCAAGCCATTGTGGCTTCAGAAATTCTGTAATAGTTTAAGGTGTCCAATGTGCCTTTTAAATATTGGACAGGCATATCCCCTTTTTAAAAATGACAGGGAGGGCTTCCGTGGTGGCACAGTGGTTGAGTCCGCCTGCCGATGCTGGGGACACGGGTTCGTGCCCCGGTCAGGGAAGATCCCACATGCCGTGGAGCGGCTAGGCCCATGAGCCATGGCCGCTGATCCTGCGCGTCTGGAGCCTGTGCTCCACAACGGGAGGGCCACAACAGTGAGAGGCTCGTGTACCGCAAAACAAACAAACAAAAAATGACAGGGAGAGGGAAGTGTTCATTAGGAGATCCTCTGAAGAGATCATGTTGCCAGAAAGATACATTCAAAGAGCTTCCAAACAGACCACAACTAAACACAAAACACAGTGGAAGGAAAGGAAAATTAAAATCACTATATCATAATTCTTGTTGGTCAGCTCTGCAACAAGAAATTAGAATTTGTGTTGCATATTTAAAAATTACTAAGAATAAATCTTATAGTTTTCATCACAAGAAAAAAATATATATGTATAAACTATGTATGGTGGCAGAGGTTAACTTACTGTGGTGATTATTTTGCAATTTCTATAAATTTTGAATCATTATGTTGTACACCTGAAAGTAAAATCATTTTATATGTCAATTATTTGTCAATTACAGCAATAAAAAGAAGTAGGGATGTGTCTGAGCATAAACAATTTAAAGATAGCTTGCTTTCCTCTACTTCCTCTACACTGTGTCACAATCACAGTGTTCCTACATTTCCATTTTACTAGCCTAATTCTGCTTGTGAAACAAGGTAGGTAAAGCAGAGATGGTAACCTATGTGATATGACATGATGTCAATGACCTAAGCAAGTTAACCTGGACCAAAAAAAGCTATATATAGATATACATGGATATGGATATGGATAGATATATAAAAAAGTGGATTATTTTCTCACATATAAAATATTGTCTGAAATTAATTTAACGTGAGATAAAGCATTTTGCATTCCCCAGGCCACTGAAGAGTGAAGTCCAAGCTAGAACATTTACATAGATTATGATGTTAATGGTTCCTTCTAGACATGTTCAAATTAGGAGAAAAGTAAAAATGCAAATAACTTGATGCAAGAAATAACTAAAAATAATATATAGGTGGCCTGTGGACTAAATCAATCCCCTCTTTGGTCTTGGTTGGTTCTTACAGCGCTTATTAGTATTATTATTTTAATTTGAATGTGTTATTGCCAGGACCTGTGCTCTTCAGTTAGTTGTAGATACTACCTGTCCATTCTTAAGTTTTCCCTTTCTACCTTGCTTTGTAAAGTATTTGAATTTAAGTGTGTAGAGGAGGGAAAACAATCTTTCTACCTTTCTAAGTAGGGTCTGGGGCTCTTGTAACAAAACAGATTAGCAAGAGAAAACTAAACGGAAGCTGATTGACATGTATATTTCATATATACAAGGGAACCCTCGCAAGGAAAATGAAGACACAAAGAAGCAGTTAGAGTTGACCAGCTTTTATACTAGGTTGGAAAAAGAGTAGTGAAATATTGACAGCAAAAAAGGGGCTTGGGCAGGGCAGTTTAATGGTGAAAAAGAATTAGGAAGGTAAAGGTTAGTTTAACAATGATTTTTTTGCAAATTTTTCTGGTGCCATCTCTGGGCTGATAAGAGTCTAAAGTCCCTTTCAGTAAGGAGAGTTTATATCCATTCTTTAGGCAGAGAGGGGTAAAGGAAGAGAGAGCTCCTCTTGCATTTGCTGCTTCTTGATTGTCTTCAGCTCAAAATAATTTTTATATCAAAACATATTTGGGGTAAAATAAATATTCTGGTTTCTTTCAAGAGCCCTGATACAAATTTGTTCATTCACCAGTGACCAGACATTTCTCAACTGCCTCCCAAAACACTATGCTTAGTTGGCAAAGTGAGGGATAGAAAGAGAACTCAGATGTGACCCCTGCCTTTAATGAGCTCAGACTTCTCCAGGTGTGTTTCAGAGAAAGAGGCTGCTTCCTCACTCCTGAGGCTTTTTGCATGCTAAGAGAGTTCCTATAAATTAACTGTCTCTCTCCACCTTTTTACATATTCTACCCTAAGAAAGGTAGAGTGACTACTGTTTGGATAATTGGAACATGGAGAAAGGAAGCTCAGCTCTACTTTCTTTCCTTTGGAAACAAGGTAATCACAGTGTTTCATTATTTAAAACCAACTTGTCTCTCGCTCTGTATGGCAAATTTTAAGAGTCTCTGTTAACTAATGAAAGTGATATTCTGGTGTTCCAACTTGATGTTTTGTTTTATTTTTAAATCCCTGAAAAATTATGTTTATTTCCCTTTATACCTCCAATAAAGCATAAAAGACAAAATAAATTTAAAATTATATTTCAAAGCAAATTTGAGACATGTTGTATGAAGGAAACAGATGCAGTCATCTGAGAGTTTGGAAGAGGTTTCCATTTTCTGTTGATGACATTAGGAAAGGGGGAATTTGAATTTGGGTTTAAGTATGAGTAGAGTTCGGCAGGTGAGAGAGGATAAAGTCATCCAGGTAAGAGCTATAACAGGCACAGAATCAGGAAAATCTAAATAAATGCAGCATAGAGAACAAAGAATAATTTGGGTTGTTTGTAGCATATAGTAAGTCAAGGAGAACTTTGAGAAATTGAATCAGTTGCCAAAACAGTAACTGAAAAGCTACAACTTTAGGATAAAAATGTTAGCTTTATTCTTTGGGAATTTGAGAGCCATTGAAGGAGCATTTAAGAGCAGGGAAGTAGACTGACCAAAAGCTATTTCATAAAAATAATTCGGGAGTTATAATACAGATGTCAGATAACCTTCCCTATTTCTACTCTGGCCATGGACTGATTCTTGGATCTTGATTCCACAGGCCCATCAGAGATCAAATGCCATCCAATGATTCCTGTAGATTTGTGGGAGTTTATCCCTCATTCTTTTCTTGGTCTCCATACTCCTCCAGCCACACATATTGCCTTGGTCTGTACACATCCATAATGTGTAGCATTCACCATTATTAATTTCCAAGAAAAGTGGGCTGATCATAAGCCTACACACTTCATGAGTTTAGTAATATTGATGAGAGAAATCACTTCAGCAATTGCCTGAGGCTTTCCACCTCATTCCTTACTCACTCTCCTAGTATCTCCTTCCTCCCATATGCTCAAGGGGAAACTCTGAAAGCTTTTTCCTCTATATCTCACAAAACAAGTCTGTTCAGGCCCTGGAGGTTGAATTTGGCATTTCAAAGAATCAAATTTACAAAAAAGTTGAAAGATATAGTACAATGGACATCCATGTATACTTCTTAATATTTTATCTATCTATCTATCATCTATCTATCATCTATCTATCTAGTCGCCCTATTTTTGTACCAAACTATTCAATAGTAAGTTGCAAGTGTAATACTTACCTTTAAATACTTGAGCCTGTATATCTAAAAATAAAGACATTGTTTTATAAAATCAAAAGTATTCATGTCTTTGTAAATTAGCATTATTTAAGAAACATCATACTGTCCACATATAAATTTTAAATTAGCCCTCAAGTGTAATTTTGTTAGGCTGCTTTTAAGATTTTCTCTTTATCATTTATTTTCAGCATTTTGATCATAATATGATGTTGTATGGCTTTCTTCATGTTTATTTTGCTTAAGTTTATTTGACTGTATTGGGTGAGTAGATTTATATTTCTCATTAGATTGGGAACACTTTCAGCAATCATTTATTTAAATGTTTCTTAATGCTTAAGAAATAAATATGAACCTTCCTTTATATATATGGTATAGTGCTTGATGATAGGCCACAGGGCACTGAGAGACACACTGAAAAAGTGCTAAGAAAATGAAAGGGAGAAGACAAATACGCTGCTTTGATATAATTGAAAAAGATGAGCAGATTACAAAGACTGATTCCTAAACAAGGAAAAGAGCTAACACCAGTCATTATCTGGCTCAGTACATATACAAGCAGACCAAGTAGCCAAATAAATTATTGACCGTCCTTTAAAATACATAGTATAACTGCTTACCCAGAATCTCAGATAGCTTTGATCCAATGCAAGGTATAGAGCTCCTTCCTTTCCTCTAACAACAATTTCCTGAGTTAAAAAACATTTTATGTGTAAAAGTATAATAATATGCCAGACAGGCTCAAAGAGGTTAGTCAATAGAAATAAGCTTGGAAAAAAAGGACAAAAATATTATGCTTGGATAGGGAGGAATGACAGACAATATATGTGTTTCTATGTAAATTCCTAAGCCAGAGTGGCATTGTGCCTCGAAAATCTATTACATAAACTGAATAGTTATTAAGTTTTTAAAAAGTTTATATTATAATCTTAAAAATCTAATAATTAAGCTTACTAGTAATTACAGAGAGCTATTACATATATGGGTTGTTTGAACTGAAATACCCCTTCACTCATCATGTTTTTTACACTTATGCCACAAAAACTGATTATGGTCAATATATGTAAGGAAATTATTTAAAAGCTATGAGATGGCTAATAGAAATGGAAGGCAAGTTGTAGAATCCATGGCCACAAGCATGCCACAGACCAATCTGATAAGGACAAGGTCACAAGGTCATTTTATTGCTAAATATGCATGCTGCAGATTCACCACTGTTACCACTAGGGCTCTATGCCCATGCTCTCACCATCGCCAAAATAGATTTGTGAATGCAACTTTTGTTGTGCGGTGAGTTCTCATTTTAATTCAAGGCCACATGCCTATATCCTAGTTGCAAAATGTTCTGGGAAAATTCATATATGACCCTTTCATATTCTATAATAGGACAATTTTTGCCTCCCAACAAAACACATATGTCTGGGAAACTTTTCAATGTAAGATAAAAACAATGTTTATGTATTTCAGCCATTTAAGTATGAGTACTTTGGGCTAAGACATTATTATCAGTATTCCTTGTTTAAAATGCACAAAAAGTTATATATTATTACACTTATTGCTATTAACACTTTTGAATTATAAAATGTTTATTTCACAAAGGTTTTTTTCCAAATTATTCTCTAATCAAGCCTGTGTCCATAGCATTCTTACATACTTTTGACATATGACTTCTTAAATGACCTATACAAATCCAGAATGTTCTGACATAATAAGTCCTATCTATATGTTATACAAGGAATCAAGTGTCTGTTTTTCTTGAGTCAAATCTACCCCTAACAGCTAGGTGACATTAGAAAAATGTACTCTCTTTTACACTAGTTACTCTCATTGGTAAAATGAGAATCTTAGATTCAGTTTCATTAATATCATTTCTAACTCTAATATTCTCTGAAATATTTTCACTATAAAATGAAGATAGTAATAACTCTGTTGCTAAAATTACTTTGTTTTACATGATTGATCTCATATTCTTATGCAAGCATTTTTATAATATATCAGGATTTTGGCAATTTCAATATTTCATTATGCCCTTTCTTTAAGATTACATTTAATGATTTAAATTTTAAGATCAAATTTAATGTTTTAAAGTTAAAATTATATTAAGATTGAATTTAGATTAAGTAAATTAAATTTCATGTTATGTTCCATAATCCTTTCAGGAAATGATATATAAGTTTTCTAAATTGTTAGTAGTGATGTTATCATGAACTTCAGTAGCATCATCCAGGTAATTTAGGGACACTTGTTGAAAATTCAATAGTGTAACTCCAAATGGATTTACAGAATTATTTCTTATCCAGCTGGATTTAAAAATTAAGATAGATACGCATTTTGAACTGGAATTTTTATCTTGGTGATAAGCACTGTCATATGTTTGTGAACATGTCTAAAAATCAATAAGATTATTTCAACAAGTTTGATTAGGTTTTCTCCTTTTGGCCTTAGACTTTCATAAAATGTATAGTTTTCTAAGAGCCTAGGGAATGAAATTGTCTCAGACTTGGTCATGTTTCCATTGAAGAATTTCCTAGCTGTGGATCTTCAGTTTCAGATAAGAGGATTTTATATAATCAGATCTATCTCAGCCCATAAATATTTTTAAATGGAAACCCCCACTAAGTTAAACCAAAAACTAAAAATAACCAATTTCAGTCTAGATTGAATAAAGCAATTGCACTTTTTTCTCACTATAAAGAGAGATTTCCACATGAATATAGTCAAAACTATTTAATTCTACATTTTCTTTTAATCTTATATTACTTTCTAGCTACCTCTTTCACTCATACGTGTTTCTCTAATCAGTTGGAAGCAATTTGCAAGCAAGTCAGGGGAAATATCAAAGATTCTTGTGATTCTACTAAGGTAATTTTATTAAGAAATTGGACATCAAAACCAGGTACCTGTTGATTAGGGTATCAGGGAATCAACAGGTAGGCTCTGTAATTTAAATGTTTATTTGGAGCAGGAGTGAACCAGGTAGTAAGATTAACATTAGGACCATATATTTATATTCCGTATATGCCAGTAACTGTATTTAATTCCCTCATGTTATCCTTTTCAATAACTTTAAAAATTATTATCATATTAACTTCCATAATGAAATATGAGATTCACATAATCTGAGTAGCTTTTGTCCAAATCCCACACATTTTAAGTGATGTGGATGTTATTCAAAACCATGGTTGCACATAGATTTTTACGATACCATTCTATCTCTCTGATTGCCCAGCTCTTAGACCCATTTAATCCATTCCTAGTAAAAATAAATATTAGTTACATTCATCATCAGTTTTCACTATTATCACCTATACCCAGAGAGCATGGATGTCTACTCTCTATCTGCTGTGACTCTCCTTTGTAAACGGGTAGTCTCCTTATGGATGCAAGTGTGTGGGTTCCAATTTAATCACGGATGTGATGAGCCATGCCATAAAGCTGGAAAGAGAATATAATAATTTATGAACCAGGGGCTAGAGCTATCAGAAAATACTTTCAGTATAATATCCAGGCTTTGAGTGTGCAGCCACATATATCTACCATCAAGCAAAAGGGGATTTGGGAAAGGGATAATTTGGCTTTCTCACTATCAGGAATGACTTAGCTTTTATGCTGGAAGAGTGAAGAGTTAACAATGTGAAGTATGTCATAAGTGTCCTGAATAGTAGCATTCTTTTTTCTTGCTAGTCTGGCACTGTGCATTGACCTATAAACACTTGTGATTTAAGGCACTTCTAGTATGAAAATGTCAGAAAAGGAAATTGCTCAGATAAACCAAAGGTGGAATAAAAAAAATATATATATACATATTGCTTGGCCCACATTCATATGTTTATTTTATCAATGAATAAAACTATTTATCAGCCTTCTAATATATTCTAGGTCCCATTATAGCCTAGGGAATCAAGAAGATAAATATGATACCATACCTACCCACCTTTAAAACACTTAATATTTATTGTGTGAAACAGTCACATTAAGCAAATAAACATAATAAATTACAGTCTGGAAGCTTTAATATAGGGTGTTCTAAAAGTCTTAAAGCAGTTTTAAGGATTAATAACTTCAGAAAGTAAATAATACAAACTTATAAAAACTTTTCTGAAAGTGTCATTATTTCAAGTTCTTATGGATTCATTTAGTTTTGTGCATTTTGTGTAATCAGTTGGTAACTTTATTATCTTTTTTGGTCCATCTGACTAAAAATAGCAAAAGCTGACTAAAAACTTAAAATTAAAACTTTCATGAGTATATACAAAATTGAAATGGTAAACCCTCCAATTGATAATTACTTTGCAAGTTAATAATACTTAAAACTGCATGAAACCTTTTGAGACAGACTATATTAAAGAAATGCACAAAGCATTTTAGAAACACAGAAGGGCAGGCTATCTGGATGTTATGAGTATTAGAAGAAAGAAGAAATTTGCAAAATAAATTATAGAGAGGACATTATGTATAGAGGAGATGGCATAAGTAAAGACAGAAAAATAAAGATGATTTGAGTGTGACACACAGCCACAATCTTCTCACTTCCATGGTGCTGACTCCTACTTCCTTCTACCCACTGCCTTTCATTCAGTGAAGACTTTTCCATTTAGTCCACATTTGCTGTCCACCACAGACTTGGCCATCATTCTTATTGCCTTCAACATTTATATGGATAATGTAACCAAAAAGGAAGATTCTTATTGAATTTTTCTCTAATTATCCTTTATTATTTTCTACATCTATCAACATTTTGGATATTTTCATCACCAGAAAATTTACCTTTCATGAGATATTAGTCTCTGACCACCATTTCTTTTCCTCCCTGATTATTTGCTCAAAAAGACTCAGAGACTTTTTTTTTTCTATGACCTCAATGAGGCATCTAATCAACTGAATCTTCCAATGTCTCTGTCCACAACATCTGTTCACTATACAGAGAAACATGGTGGTAAAAGAAAGACCAGCCAAATCAGAAGGGCACTATCTGATGTGATTTAAGCACCTGGTGGTGTACAAAGGACCCAGCTATGTCTGTTCACAGGCAGAGAAAAATTACAGCTCTCAGTACACGTTTCTACTTTCTTTTCAAATTAAACCCCTTTAACTCTTGGTTTCTAAAAATAGGCCATTCATAACGTCAAAAGTATTAGATTAATTAACATAATGGGGGCTTTACCTTTCCCTCATCTGATGAAAAACAACAACAACTAAAACAGATTTTGCATCCCTCTGATGCAGAACAAATAAGATCTCATGGTAGTTTTAGAAGTACAGTTAATGATATTCAGGGCTATCAGAGTGCAAGGCAAGTTTTCAGTATCAGTCTCTAGGAGAGCCAACATTTCCTATCTCATTGGTTTTACTGATGGGTATAGTATTTGGGCTTTATTTTCTAATCTAGGTGATTTCTTATTTATATCTGAGAAGTCAGGAGGTACTATTTTTATCAGTTTATAATCTTCTGTCCCACTATTATGATAAAATATTTACATTTCATCAAATTTGTCTAGAATATTCCTTGCCCTTTATGCTTGATATTTTGTGTGTGCATGGTTATGCCCAGCTATAGATATTGAAATGTTTTGGACCTTCTAACCAAACAAGGTTTTCTGGGTTTTTTTCCCCCCAAGTTTTTCCACTATGTATTCTAGATACATTCAAAATATTAAGTGTATTAAAAACATTGGCTAACATTGCACTACTGTTTCCAATTTTCTAAATTTAGGTATCTTATATTTTCATTTAAGAGAGGGACAACACTGCAGGCTTCAATTATTGCGAACTGTGTTGTACATCTATAATGTGGGAAACTCTTAAAATTAGGACATACTGTTCCATACTGTATGTTTCCCAATGCTTCATATTCACCTTAATTTTTTTTCTATGCCCTACATATAAGACTTGCTTAAAATGGAGTTTTTCTGTGTATTTTGGTAACAAAAATGTTAAATGATGAGTTTTATAAGAACCTAAATATGGAATTTTATATGGTTCTGATTGGGGTCAAAACATAACCAGAAGAGTGGGCATCAAGCAAGGCATAACCCACAGTGGTAATTTAGGTCAGAACACAAAATTGACTCTTCCAATAGTGAATTTAATTGTTTTAAACCTAAAAGAGAGTAAGCAAAGTTAAAACAGGATTCAAGGGAAAAAAACAAAGCAGAGGGAGTGAAACCTCAAAGCCTAGTCAAATATTACTTGACTCAGACAAATAAAAGCCCCATCAATATTTTCAGATGCTGGTAACCCCTTAAGACCATAATTCTCAATCTCTGACATCTCTGTGCAGTGAGTTTATTGTTTTGAGCATGATAGCCGTTTAGAGCAGTTAGCACTGAGACATCATTTGCATGACCTTCAAGAAATAATCTTATAAAAATGCTTCCCTCGAGATGAAAAAAATATATTATATTGGTAAGATAAATAACCCTACCTTATTTCTACTGTAAACTTAATCAATTTTCCCATTAGATATGAAAATGTTTTGAATTAGTCATAGTGCCATTAAAATCATGTTACCTTTCACTTCTTTCCATGGATGTGATCAGTCAGTACCATTTAGTCACATACCTCATTCTCACACTGAGGAATTCTGATGAGACAGTATAGGTAGTGAAGGTCAGTGCTGAATTCTAAACTTGCTAGATGCTAGCTGTCATGTATTTGCTGTCAGAATGTATGTCAGTACATACATTTTAATTATTGATCTGTTTTGATGAAATGGCAGAGAAAGGTGAATATTTTCTTTCTTTATTGTTATCTCCAAATACTTTAGAGTTATTATTTATACATGTTGGTAATATGTCAACAAAGTAACTATTTTAATAAAAGTTTCAGAAGTTTTACATTAGAAATAAATCTGGAATCCCACTTCCAGTAATGACAGAGTATCTCATTATCAGATGAACCATCTTGCCAGAAACAATTAAAAATACTAAAAAAAAATTTTAAATATCTGAAGTTAAATTCTAGAAGTGAGGCAACACTTGGAGTTTCCTGATATTATGGCTCTTTATTTGAAAACATAGAGGGGGTTTCCCTGTTTTATGACTTTTCATCTAGATGTGGGTCCAAGTTGTTCTCCTAAGAGCTGGCTAAAACTAGGAAAAAAAGTATTACATTTTTCCCACTTGAGGAATGGGAGTATGGTTTTCACTGTGACCACAGAAGCTGCAAAGTGTCAACCCTCTCCAGCAATCTGGTGACCTATGCAGTACATATGTGTGGGGCAGACTCCAGAAAACCCAGCTAAGTTTAACAGTATTAAACAAGCATTTTAGTTCCTGCTTACTGGAAGGGAGAAAGAGTTTAGAGTTTTAATTCAACTCAGTTAACACCCTGCTTAAAAGGAAAAAAAAAAAATCAATACTCTATAGAGCATAACAGAATCCAGAGAGATCACAGATTCAATGTCTTATCCAAGGTTAAATGGAAAGACTGATCAATCACAGTGAGTGACTTGAGCTTTGAAAAGTAAAATAAAATACTAACAGTAAGTATAGGTTATGTCCTTCATTAGTCACAGCTTTTCAGCTTGTTACCATCACAATATTACTGAAGAGGAAACTGAGCCTTCATAAAGTTATAGGAGAAACCCTGAGCCAGAGGATTCTCTTAGAGCCAGGCTTAGTTCTGACACTCAGAAATGGAAATAAACCACTTCAAGTAAATTTACATAGGTAAGTGACTGTTGATAGAATTCCCTGAGCTTGTGCCTCTCAGATGTTATGATTCATGAAACACTTTGCCAGTGGAAAATATCTATCACCTATTTTTCTTGCCATTGGAAAAAAGAAAAAAAAGAAAAGATGTCAAAAATGATGGAATGGGAAAAAGATAATCCTCAAAACATATCAATACTAAGGCTTTTTTTCCCCCTCAATGTTTGAGCTAAATAGTAAACTCAGAATAAGCATAATAATAATAATCCCAGGATAAACAATTTTATTATATAAGTCTAACAAAGTGCCACCTTTGGACACTTGATTCCCTGCTAACACTAACTTTAGGTAACAAGTATTTTCAATTTGCATCCTACGTGCTTTTAAATAAATTTGAAGCCATTTTTCCCCATGTTCGGCTCCCTATAGTTTTATTTTATCCAGATTTGTAAACTAAGTCCCATCTCAGTTATGGAACTTTGCGGCCTTAAGCAGAAGATATTAAAGTGGATGTAGCCTCACATTTAAGGACAGGGCAGCAAGGCACTTCATCCAACCATAATGGGATGCTCTGTTCTTGGGCTAGTATCTTGATTCTCACTTCATTTCTGAGACAGCCTTTTTTTCTTTGCATGCCAGCTCTGATGTCTGCTTTTTACTTTGTCCTTCTTTCTGAAGGACAAAGATATTACGCCCTATATAACACCATATTCGTGAGTCTCTCCTTTGTTTCTGCCAATCTTTCAGGGTGATAATCATCCTAGGATCTGTCTTTATCCACATTCTCCAGAGCTATGTTCAATGAAAATTGGGACATTCTTAGACAATTTTGGCTCTGACTATCAGGATTGAAACTTATATTGCACACTCTTTTTCAGGTGTTAATATACTTTTTGATAGCTAACCAGAGTCTTCTTTTTCTAGACCTCTATTTGGTTTACTCTCTGCAGATCCTGTCTTGACCCTACGAGCATGGTTTGTTAGACCTTGGCCTTTCCCTACATGATTTCAAGACTATTAAAAATAATTTACCAAGATGGCGGAAGAGTAAGATGAGGAGATCACCTTCCTCTCCACAGATACACCAGAAATACATCTACACGTGGAACAACTCCTACAGAACACCTACTGAATGCTGGCAGAAGACCTCAGACCTCCCAAAAGGCAAGACACCACCTATGTACCTGGGTAGGGCAAAAGAAAAAAGAATAAACAGAGACAAAAGGATAGGGATGGGACCTGCACCAGTGGGAGGGAGCTGTGAAGGAGGAACGGTTTCCACACACTAGGAAGCCCCTTCACGGGTGGAGACTGCGGGTGGCGGAGGGAGAAAGCTTCGGCGCCGCAGAGGAGAGCGCAGCCACAGGGGTGCGGAGGGCAAAGCGAAGAGATTCCCGCACAGAGGATCATTGCTGACCGGCACTCACCAGCCCGAGAGGCTTGTCTGGTCACCCGCCGGGGCGGGCAGGGCTGGGAGCTGAGGCTCGGGCTTCGGTCAGAGCGCAGGGAGAGGACTGGGGTTGGCGGCGTGAACGCAGCCTGCAGGGGGTTGGTGCGCCATGGCTGGCAGGGAGGGAGTGCGGGGAGGGGTTTGGACCTGCCGAAGAGGCAAGAGACATTTTCTTCCCTCTTTGTTTCCTGGTGCGTGAGGAGAGGGGATTAAGAGCGCTGCTTAAAGGAGCACCAGAGACAGACGCGAGCCGCGGCTAAAAGCGCGGACCCCAGAGATAGACATGAGACGCTAAGGCTGCTGCTGCCACCACCAAGAAGCCTGTGTGCGAGCACAGGTCACCATCCACACCCCGCTTCTGGGGAGCCTG
This sequence comes from Globicephala melas, assembly GCF_963455315.2. Taxonomy (NCBI): domain Eukaryota; kingdom Metazoa; phylum Chordata; class Mammalia; order Artiodactyla; family Delphinidae; genus Globicephala; species Globicephala melas. The sequence continues at coordinate 16,744,453 of NC_083325.1, forward strand.
TGCAGCCCGCCACTGCCATGGTCCCGGGATCCAGGGACAACTCCCCAGGGAGGACGCACGGCGCGCCTCAGGCTGGTACAACGTCACGCCGGCCTCTGCCCCCGCAGGCTCACCCCGCACTCTGTGCCCCTCCCTCCCCCTGGCCCGAGTGAGCCAGAGCCCCCGAATCAGCGGCTCCTTTAACCCCGTCCTGTCTCAGCAAAGAACAAACGCCCTCCGGGGACCTACACGCAGGGACGGGGCCAAATCCAAAGCTGGGCCCCTGGGAGCTGTGAGAACAAAGAAAAGAAAGGGAAATCTCTCCCAGCAGCCTCAGAAGCAGCGGATTAAAGCTCCATAATCAACTTGATGTACCCTGCATCTGTGGAATACCTGAGTAGACAACGAATCACCAAAAATTAAGGAGCTGTGTGGATGAAAGGCTCTTGGTGCTGCAGCCAGGAGTCAGTGCTGTGCCTCTGAGGTAGGAGAGCCAACTTCAGGACACTGGTCCACAAGAGACCTCCCCACTCCACATAATATCAAACGGCGAAAATCTCCCAGAGATCTCAGTCTCAACACCAGCACCCAGCTTCACTCAACGACCAGCAAACTACAGTGCTGGACACCCTATGCCAAACAACTAGCAAGACAGGAACACAACCCCACCCATTAGCAGAGAGGCTGCCTAAAATCATAATGAGTCCACAGACACCCCAAAACACACCACCAGACGTGGACCTGACCACCAGAAAGACAAAATCCAGCCTCATCCACCAGAACACAGGCACTAGTCCCCTCCACCAGGAAGCCTACACAACCCACTGAACCAACCTTAGCCACTGGGGACAGACACCAAAAACAACAGGAACTACGAACCTGCAGCCTGCAAAAAGGAGACCCCAAACACAGTAAGATAAGCAAAATGAGAAGACAGAGAAACAAACAGCAGATGAAGGAGCAAGGCAAAAACCCACCAGACCTAACAAATGAAGAGGAAATAGGCAGTCTACCTGAAAAAGAATTCAGAATAATGATAGTAAAGATGATCCAAAATCTTGGAAATAGAATAGACAAAATGCAAGAAACATTTAACAAGGACCTAGAAGAACTAAAGATGAAACAAACAACGATGAACAACACAATAAATGAAATGAAAAAATACTCTAGATAGGATCAATAGCAGAATAACTGAGGCAGAAGAACGGATAAGTGACCTGGAAGATAAAATAGTGGAAATAACTACTGCAGAGCAGAATAAAGAAAAAAGAATGAAAAGAACAGAGGACAGTCTCAGAGACCTCTGGGACAACATTAAACGCACCAACATTCGAATTATAGGGGTTCCAGAAGAAGAAGAGAAAAAGACTGAGAAAATATTTGAAGAGATTATAGTTGAAAACTTCCCTAATATGGGAAAGGAAATAGTTAATCAAGTCCAGGAAGCACAGAGAGTCCCATACAGGATAAATCCAAGGAGAAATATGCCAAGACTCATATTAATCAAACTGTCAAAAATTAAATACAAAGAAAATATATTAAAATCAACAAGGGAAAAACAACAAATAACACACAAGGGAATCCCCATAAGGTTAACAGCTCATCTTTCAGCAGAAACTCTGCAAGCCAGAAGGGACTGGCAGGACATATTTAAAGTGATGAAGGAGAAAAACCTGCAACCAAGATTACTCTACTCAGCAAGGATCTCATTCAGATTTGATGGAGAAATTAAAACCTTTACAGACAAGCAAAAGCTGAGAGAGTTCAGCACCACCAAACCAGCTCTACAACAACTGCTAAAGGAACTTCTCTAGGCAAGAAACACAAGAGCAGGAAAAGACCTACAGTAACGAACCCAAAACAATTTAGAAAATGGGAATAGGAATATACATATCGATAATAACCTTAAATGTAAATGGACTAAATGCTCCCACCAAAAGACACAGATTGGCTGAATGGATACAAAAACAAGACCCATATATTTGCTGTCTACAAGAGACCACTTCAGACCTAGAGACACATACAGACTGAAAGTAAGGGGATGGAAAAAGGTATTTCATGCAAATGGAAACCAAAAGAAAGCTGGAGTAGCAATTCTCGTATCAGACAAAATAGACTTTAAAACAAAGACTATTAGAAGAGACAAAGAAGGACATACATAATGATCAAGGGATCGATCCAAGAAGAAGATATAACAATTGTAAATATTTATGCACCCAACATAGGAGCACCTCAATACATAAGGCAAATACTAACAGCCATAAAAGGGGAAATCAACAGTAACACAGTCATAGTAGGGGACTTTAACACGCCACTTTCACCCATGGACAGATCATCCAAAATGAAAATAAATAAGGAAACACAAGCTTTAAATGATACATTAAACAAGATGGACTTTATTGATATTTATAGGACACTCTGTCCAAAAACAACAGAATACACATTTTTCTCAAGTGCTCATGGAACATTCTCCAGGATAGATCATATCTTGGGTCACAAATCAAGCCTTGGTAAATTGAAGGCAATTGAAATTGTACCAAGTATCTTTTCTGGCCACAATGCTATGAGACTATATATCAATTACAGGAAAAGATCTGTAAAAAATACAAACACATGGAGGCTAAACAATACACTACTTAATAACGAAGTGATCACTGAAGAAATCAAAGAGGAAATCAAAAAATACCTAGAAACAAATGACAATGGAGACACGATGACCCAAAACCTATGGGATGCAGCAAAAGCAGTTCTAAGAGGGAAGTTTATAGCGATACAAGCCCACCTTAAGAAGCAGGAAACATCTCGAATAAACAACCTAACCTTGCACCTAAAGCAGTTAGAGAAAGAACAAAATCACCCAAAGTTAGCAGAAGGAAAGAAATCATAAAAATCAGATCAGAAATAAATGAAATGAAGGAAACGAAAACAAAGATCAATAAAACTAAAAGCTGGTTCTTTGAGAAGATAAACAAAATTGATAAACCATTAGCCAGACTCATCAAGAAAAAAAGGGAGAGACTCAAATCAATAGAATTAGAAATGAAAAAGGAGAAATAACAACTGACACTGCAGAAATACAAAAGATCATGAGAGATTACTACAAGCAACTCTATGCCAATAAAATGCACAACTTGGAAGAAATAAAATGCACAAATTCTTAGAAATGCACAACCTGCGAAGACTGAATCAGGAAGAAATAGAAAATATGAACAGACCAATCACAAGCACTGAAATTGAAACTGTGATTAAAAATTTTCCAACAAACAAAAGCCCAGGACCAGATGGCTTCTCAGGCGAATTATATCAAACATTTAGAGAAGAGCGAACACCCATCCTTCTCAAACTCTTCCAAAATATAGCAGAGGGAGGAACACTCCCAAACTCATTATACAAGGCCACCATCACCCTGATACCAAAACCAGAAAAGGATGTCACAAAGAAAGAAAACTACAGGCCAATATCACTGATGAACATAGATGCAAATATCCTCACCAAATACTAACAAACAGAATCCGACAGCACATTAAACGGATCATACACCATGATCAAGTGGGATTTATTCCAGTAATGCAAGGATTCTTCAATATACGCAAATCAATCAATGTGATACACCATATTAACAAATTGAAGGAGAAAAACCATATGATCATCTCAATAGATGCAGAGAAAGCTTTTGACAAAATTCAACACCCATTCATGATAAAAACCCTGCAGAAAGTAGGCATAGAGGGAACTTTTCTCAACATAATTAAGGTCATATATGACAAACCCACAGCCAGCATCATCCTCAATGGTGAAAAACAGAAAGCATTTCCTCTAAGATCAGGAACAAGACAAGGTTGCCCACTCTCACCACTCTTATTCAACATAATTTTGGAAGTTTTAGCCACAGCAATCAGAGAAGAAAAGGAAATAAAAGGACTCCAAATCAGAAGAGAAAAAGTAAAGCTGTCACTGTTTGCAGATGACATGATACTATACTTAGAAAATCCTAAAGATGCTACCAGAAAACTCTAGAGCTAATCAATGAATTTGGTAAAGTAGCAGGATACAAAGTTAATGCACAAAAATCTCTGGCATTCCTACACACTAATGATGAAAAATCTGAAAGTGAAATCAAGAAAACACTCCCATTTACCACTGCAACAAAAATAATAAAATATCTAGGAATAAACCCACCTAAGCAGACAAAAGACCTATATGCAGAAAATTATAAGACACTGATGAAAGAAATTAAAGATGATACAAATAGATGGAGAGATATACCATGTTCTTGGATTGGAAGAATCCACATTGTGAAAATGACTCTACTACCCAAAGCAATCTACAGATTCAATGCAATCTCTATCAAACTACCACTGGCATTTTTCACAGAACTAGAACAAAAAATTTCACAATTTGTATGGAAACACAAAAGACCCTGAAGAGCCAAAGTAATCTTGAGAACGAAAAATGGAGCTGGAGGAATCAGGCTCCCTGACTTCAGACTATACTACAAAGCTACAATAATCAAGACAGTATGGTACTGGCACAAAAACAGAAAGATAGATCAATGGAACAGGATAGAAAACCCAGAGGTAAACCCACACACATATGGTCACCTTATCTTTATCTTTGATAAAGAAGGCAGGAATGTACAGTGGAGGAAAGACAGCCTTTTCAATAAGTGGTGCTGTGAAAACTGGACAGATACATGTAAAAGTATGAGATTAGATCACTCCCTAGCACCATACACAAAAATAAGCTCAAAATGGATTAAAGACCTAAATATAAGGTCAGAAACTATCAAACTCTTAGAGGAAAACATAGGCAGGACACTCTATGACATAAATCACAGCAAGATCCTTTTTGACCCACCTCCTAGAGAAATGGAAATAAAAACAAAAATAAACAAATGGGACCTAATGAAACTTCAAAGCTTTTGCACAACAAAGGAAAGCATAAAGAAGACCAAAAGACAACCCTCAGATGGGAGAAAATATTTGCAAATGAAGAAGCTGACAGAAGATTAATCTCCAAAATTTATAAGCAGCTCATGCAGCTTAATAACAAAAAAACAAACAACCCAATCCAAAAATGGGCAGAAGACCTAAATAGACATTTCTCTAAAGAAGATATACAGACTGCCAACAAACACATCAAAGAATGCTCAACATCACTAATCATTAGAGAAATGCAAATCAAAATTACAATGAGATATCATCTCACACCAGTGAGAATTACCATCATCAAAAAATCTAGAAACAATAAATGCTGGAGAGGGTGTGGAGAAAAGGGAACACTCTTGCACTGTTGGTGGGAATGTAAATTGATACAGCCACTGTGGAGAACAGTATGGAGGTTCCTTAAAAAACTACGAATAGAACTACCATATGACCCAGCAATCCCACTACTGGGTATATAACCTGAGAAAACCATAATTCAAAAAGAGTCATGTACCCAAATGTTCCTTGCAGCTCTATTTACAATAGTCTGGAGATGGAAACAACCTAAGTGTCCATCATCGGATGAATGGATAAAGAAGAAGTGGCACATATATACAATGGCGTATTACTCAGCCATAAAAAGAAACGAAATTGAGCTATTTGTAATGAGGTGGATAGACCTAGAGTCTGTCATACAGAGTGAAGTAAGTCAGAAAGAAAAAGACAAATACCATATGCTAACACATATATATGGAATTTAAGAAAAAAAAAATGTCATGAAGAACCTAGGGGTAAGACAGGAATAAAGACACAGATCTACTAGAGAATGGACTTGAGGATATGGGGAGGGGGAAGGGTAAGCTGTGACAAAGTGAGAGAGAGACATGGACATATATACACAACCAAACGTAAGGTAGATAGCTAGTGGGAAGCAGCCGCATAGCACAGTGTGATCAGCTTGGTGCTTTGTGACCGCCTGGAGGAGTGGGATAGGGAGGGTGGGAGGGAGGGAGATGCAAGAGGGAACAGATATGGGAACATATGTATATATATAACTGCTTCATTTTGTTGTAAAGCAGAAACTAACACACCATTGTAAAGCAATTATACCCCAATAAAGATGTTAATAAAAATAAAAAATAATAATTTTCCAGAGTTGTGGTAAGATACATATCTTCATATTGAGAAAACACAAGTTGTTGAACAAGGAAGTTAAAAGAATATTTTTAAA